>NC_089271.1:84041895-84343721 GCF_963930625.1 Muntiacus reevesi | reverse complement strand
AGAAATGCTTTAGTATTCATTTGAAATACTGAAAATGAAAACATCACTATTAAATTCAGTGAATTCTTATTAAAGGATTTAATTTGATAAAATATAAATTACTTGAAGAACTAAGGTCTTGCTAATACAATCAATGTATGTGTGGATTACCAAATAAAATAGTGTCCTTTAATAACTCTTCATCATCAAAACTTTTAGATCAGTCCCATTGCTTTCACTAGATTTTTTTCCCTATATAAATAGGTTCACTTTCTTACATGGATATTGTTGAGAATTACCTGCATTAACACATTTTTAACACGTTCTGGGTGGCACTACCAATTTTTCTGTTCTAAGTGAGAAATGAATACCAGCAGCATGTATTTGGCACTTTGGAAGTAATGTTTCAAGTGAAGCTAGAGGCTGTAAAAATAGTTGGAGCACAAGAAGGTGTCTGGAAAAAGGAAAATGGTATTTTCAAAAGTCTGAAATTAGTCTTGTTAAATTCAATCTAATTCAAAATGGATACAGCTTCAGGGAGGTACCATAACTAGGATATTCTGTATAATGGGAGCCTAGGCTTGGCTATTTAATCAAGTGAAATATGATGGTGCTATAATCTTCCAAATGGAAAACAGCCAAGTGTTTATCTTTCATAACTGAAGCTGAATGCATGTTTATGAGTAAAACGATTGTCCTCGAATCAATGTGTAGGCTCACTTCTCTTTGAATTATTTATCTGAGCAATAGCAATATGAAGCTGACAGTTCAGGAAGTTGTTGTCACTTCTCTGGTGAAATTCATTGTAATTGTAGATGATTTTCAAGGTTATCATATGAGGTCACCTGAGAGAGCTCAGTGTATTACTTGTCATCAATGATACAAAATAATACGAACTAGCTAGACCTTCAGTTTCATTTCTCCTTGAAACATATTGAGTATTTGTTTGAGTCAACTTTTTTTTTTAGTAATTATCCAATCCTGTTAATCTATGTCAATCCTAGAATTAACCTAGAAGGAGTTTATTGAGTTTTAATAGGATAAGCCTTAGAGCAGATGGTGGTGGTAGAGTGGAGGTGGTGGCACAGTGCAGAAAGAGTCAAGTAATTAAAACATTTCTTTATGTTTCATTATTTCATTGTAGTGTTGATATTCTTGGCATCTGCTGAGTCAGTTTACCAAACTAGTCTGAGGAGTACCTACAAAGCCTAGCACTTAGCCTCTGATGAATTGGTACCTGCAGAGCTCTGCCTTCTTCTATCTGAAAATATGCTTTTTACAGACCTTCTCGGTCATTCTTAGTCAAGTTCATAAAACCATACTTTATATTGTCTGATGTTCCCTCTCTTATTTCCTAAGTTGTGAATAGATAACTAGAGAGGTAAACTAGGAAGGCTGGAGTCTACATGTATGGAATTGAGCACCATAACCAAACACATTGTACCACAAACTTAATGTTAAAGCATATGTTTAATAATATGCATAATTATTGACAAACTGCATGGCAATTAGGCATCAATAGTAGACACTTCAAGTAAATGACTATAATTATTAACACATTTATAAAGCCAAATTACAATTTTTTCATCTTAATTTGCTGATTTGCTTCATAATCCATGTCAACATTCACAGTTTGCCTGATATCATGCATCTTTTAATCATTATCTTCACTGCAAACACCCACACACGTATACATATCAACAGTCACAGAAGTCCAAAGACAAAGTTTATATGATTCTTTTTTTCCCAGTGTTTGAGAAGTACCTGACACAACTTAACATCATGCCTATACCTCAGGTTAGAGTTTCATTTTGCATTTTGCCCTTGATTCACACCATACAGAATGGTGTCCCATTCCTTTTCTAATCCCATAAATGAGGTTTTTGCAAAAGATAAATGCCTAAAATTTTCTTAAGTGGAGACAAACCTTGCATTTTTAGCTTGGAGAGAAGAGATGTAAGTTTACACTGGGACTTTATCAACTCCAAAAGTAGCAACTGAGAAATATGACCACAGGGCTTTAATCTGTTGCAAACTTCTGATAATAAGGTAATCTATTATCTCTTATTTTACATTGAAAACTCCAGAAGTTTCTATTATCTAGGAATATGATTCCTGATCAATAAATAAGGGGCTAGAATTGGCATTATTCTACTTCTAAGAATTTTAGGAAGCTAATAAAGATTATTTGCCCTAATTGCAAAATATGCCAAGAAGAGACAAAAGGTAACTTGTATATTAGTTTCTCAGGGTTTCAACTTGGTGCCTTAAAAATAACAGAAATTTACTATGCCACAATTCTGAAGGTTAGAAGTCTGAAATCAATGAGTCAGCAGGGCCATGCTCACTCTGAAGATTCTAGGGGAGGATCCTTCATTACCTCTGCCTATGTTTTTGGTGATGTCCTATAAGCATTGACATTCCTTGGCTTGTAGCTGCATCATTACCATCTCTGCCTCCATTTTTACACAGCCACTTTCACTATGTATCTAGTATGTCTCTTCTTGTTATAAAGGCCCTGGTCATATTAAGCTTAGTGTCCACTGTAATCCATTATGGCCTCATTTTGACTAATTACATTTAAAAAGACCCACTTTCATGTAAAATAACATTCTGAGGGGCAGGGTGATTGAAGTCAAGTCGCTCAGTCGTGTCTGACTCTTTGCGACCCCATGGTCTGTAGCCTATCAGTCTCCTCCATTCACGGGATTTTCCAGGCAAGGGTACTGGAGTGGGTTTCCATTTCAGGGTATATATAATTTTTTGGGAGGCTGTGATAATTAACTTTTGTGTCAAGTTGGCTGGGCCACTATGCCCTCATATTTGGTCAAACATTATTCTGAATGCTTTTGTGAAGGCATATTTTAGATAGAATTAGCATTTAAATCAGTGAACTTTGAGTAAAGTAGATGTCCCTTCATAATATTGTGGCTCTCATCAAATAAGTTGAAAGTCTTAAAAGAAGGTCCTGAGCAAGAAGGAATTTTATTAGCAGACTGCCTTTGAACTTTGGCTGCAAGTCTTCCTCAATCTCCAGCCTGCTGGCCTACACGGTAGATATTGAACTTGGACTTGTACCTCAAGCCAGTTGCTTAAATAAATGTACACACACACACATACATTCTGTTTTTCTCTGGAGCAACCCAGCTAATACAGAATTTTTGGTACTGAGAAGTGGAGTGTTTATATAACAGATTTCTAAAATGTGGAAAGAGCTTTGGAACTGGCTAACAGATAGACACTGGAAGAGTTTTGAGGTACATGTTAGAAAGAAGATTGTTGTTAGAAAGATGGACATTAAAAGTCATTCTGTTGAGATCTCAGATGGAAATAAGAGATGTGTTTTTGGAAACTGGAGAGAAAGTCATTCTTATTATAAAGTGGCAAGTAGCTTTGTTTAATTGTGCTCTAGTGTTTGTAGAAATAAGAATTATAGATGATAAACTTGGATATTTAGCTGAGAAGATTTCTTAAAAAATGTGTTGAAGCTGTGGGCTAGTTTGTCCTTGCTGGTTAGAGTTAAATGTAAGACAAAATAAATAAATTAAGGGGGAAATTGTTAAGCAACAATCAACTGGAAACTGAAGATTTGAAAAATTTTCAGCCTATACAAATGGAAGATTTTGCAAAAGAGAGAGCATGTTCTGGAGAGAACACCAAGGGTATGTCTAAATAATTACTCAATGAGGAGATTATTGGTGTGACTCATTCAACTAATCAGCCCTCAGAAGAATCCTAGAATAGAGATGGAGTTATACTAGCAGAAACACTAAAGGGGAAAGAGGTAGGACAAAATGAAGGAAGACTGTCAGTGTTCCGAGATTCTACAAGATGGGAAAACCGATCTATCCAACTGCAAATGTGTTAATCTTCAAGAAAAGGAAGAATGACTCAGAAGGTTATTCAGAGATCAGCAGGGTTGTCACTCCACCATAGGACCAGAGAGCACAAGCTAGGGGAAAGCAGGCAAACCAGAGAGGTGGCCTCTTTCTCAGTTTCACAGGGCAAGGCTCCTTCCTTGGTTTAAATACTTTCATTGTGCCAGACTTCAGGATCAAAACTGCAACCCTGGGCTTTGAAGGTGAAGCTACTTCTCCTAGTGGACCTGGAATTCAGAGATAATCTATCTATTATAGACTGAGCACAACAGGGGAGCTTGAAATATTTCCATGAATAAATACTATAAAGTAGTGACAGAAAAAAAGTCAGGCCCTCACATATTCCTTTAGTGTCTGCCTCACAAAATAGCTATTACTGCCCCATACAAAATAAATTTAATGTGCTTTATCTTCCAAATCCATTTTCTTACTCTCTACCCTGAGAAGTGTTTATAGATAATGAGAAATTACTTCTCTTTTATTTCATTTGCTAAAAAAATACCCTATATGTTTGTGTTTCTCTTCTGAAATATTCTGATCAACGTTGCTTACAATCTGTCAAACTGTTCTAGTCAAATTGAATTCTCACCCCATTATTCATCCCTCAACTCCTCCCATCCCACATTCCCCAACACATACACACTTTTTCTGGTCTGCACAGTGTGCTTCTTTCTGTTAGTATCACAATAAAAAATATTCTCCTGACTGCAGTAGAAACATTAAGTCATGTATATGGATTAATGGAGAGAAAGTAGAAAAAGATCCTGCTAGGGTAAAAATTATATGGATGGCATACTCATGTCCTTTGAGGAGCATGGAGGAAGGTGAAACTCATTAAAAATATCCCTCTTCCACTGACTTCCCATGATGTGAAGAAGAACATTCTAAGAAAATTCTAGAAACAAAAGTATTAAGTTTGAGTTTAAGAAATTGTTTCTGATTTTAAACAAAAATAATCAATGTAGATGTCATACCAGTTTTCATAATGCTAGGCATCTCAAATGTACAAAATATCAAATTAAAGTCCAGGAATTTTCAAGTAAATCTATAGTTGACTGCAATTTTCCATTTTTTCCTTGCATTATTTTTTTCATTTAGTTTTTCCAGCTTCATTGTGGTATAAATGACATGAAACATTGTGTATTTTTAATATATATAGGGTATTCATTTGATACAGTTATGTTGCTAAATGATTACTACCATAGCACTAGCTAACACCTCCATCAGAGTCCATAATTACCATGTCTTTTCGTGTGTGTGTGTGTGGTAAGTATATTTAAGATCTACTCTCATAGCAATTTCCAAGTATATATTTCAGTATAATTATAATTACCATGCTGTACATTTGATTTCCAGAATTTATTAATCTTATAATAGAAAGTTTGTACCTTTTGACCAACATCTCCCCATTTCTCCTATCCCCCCTAGTCTTTGTTAAACACCATTTTTTTTTGAGTTGAATTTTTTTTGGATTACACATGTAAATGTATTATGCACTATTTGTCTTTCTATATATGATTTATTTTGTTTAACGACTTCAAGATCTACCCATGTTATCACAAATGGCAGGATTTCCTTATTTCTTATGGTTGAATAATGCTTCATTGTGTTTATATACCAAATATTTTTTATCCATTCATCTATTAATGGATATTCAAGTTATTTTCACATCTTTTGCATTTGATGTAGTCCCACCTGCTTATTTTTAACTTTGTTGCTTGTGCTTGGTGTTATAGCTAAAAAAAATCATACAAGGACCAATACCAAGGAAATCTTCCTTATGTTTTATTCCAGAAGTTTTATAGATTCAGTGCTTAAATGTTTAATCCATTTTGAATAAATTGTTATGAGTGGTATAATATAGGGGTCCAATTTCATTCTTTTGCTTATAGTTGTTCAGTTTTCCCAACATTTATTGAAGAGACTATCCTTGCCCTATTGAGTCTTTTTGTCTCCCTCGTAGAATGATAATTGACTGTATATGCAAGGATTTATATCTGGGCTGTCAATCCTGTTTCACTTGTCTATGTTTCTGCTTTTATACCAGGTGGTTCGGACGGTAAAGCATCTACCTACAATGCGGGAGACTCAGGTTCAATCCCTGGGTCGGGATGATCCTCTGGAGAAGGAAATGGCAACCTACTCCATTACTCTTGTCTGGAAAATCCCATGGACGGAGGAGTATGGTAGGCTACAGTCCATGGGTTCGCAAAAAGTCGGACGTGACTGAGCAACTTCTCTCAATATTGTTTTTTTTTTTTTTTTTTTTAATTTATTTTTTTATTTTTCAGTGGGTTTTGTCATACATTGATATGAATCAGCCATAGAGCTACACGAATTCCCCATCCCGGTCTCCCATCCCACCTCCCTCTCCACCCGATTCCTCTGGATCCCCCCAGCCCAACAGGCCCGAGCACTTGACTCAAGCCTCCCACCTGGGCTGGTGGTCTGTTTCACCACAGATAATATACATACTGTTCTTTCGAAACATCCCACCCTCCCCTTCTCCCACAGAGTTCAAAAGTCTGCTCCGTACTTCTGCGTCTCTTCTTCTGCCCTGCATATAGGGCCATCGTTACCATCTTTCTAAATTCCGCATATATGCGTTAGTATACTGTAATGTTCTTTATCTTTCTGGCTCACCTCACTCTGTATAATGGGCTCCAGTTTCATCCAATATTGTTTTAATTGCTATAGTTTTGTATGACAGTTTGAAACCAAGAACTGTGATGCTTTCAGTTTTGCTCTTCTTTTTCAGAATGCTTTTGCTATTTGGGGTTTTGCTTGGTTCCTTAAAAACTTTAGGCTTGTTTTTCTTATGACTATGAAAAATGTCATTGGAATTTTGATAGAAAATGGACTGAATCTGTAGATTCAGTATGGCCATTTTAATTCTTCCAATATATTTTCATTTGTTTGTGTGTTCTTCAATTTCTTTTCTCTGTATACTTTTCACTGTATAGATTTTGCATCTTCTTTGTTAAATTTATTGTTTCTGATAAACAATTTATTGTTTCTGAGCTGTGAGTCATGCTCAGTTGCCCAATTGCATCCAACTCTTTGCAACCCCATGGACTGTAGACTGCCAGGCTCCTCTGTCCATGGAATTTGTGAATGGGATTGTTCTATTTCTTTTCAAGATCTTTCATTTTTAAATATAGAAACATAATTGCTTTCTGTATGTTATTTTTGATAAAACATCATATATATATATATATGTATATATATAGTAACACACATGTGTTACTATATAATATGGTAACAGTTTGACTTTTCTCCAAAGAAGACATAAAGATAACCAACAAACACAAGAAGAGATGCTCAATATCATTAATTATTAGAGAAATGCAAATCAAAACTACAATGAGGTATCACGTCACACTTGTCAGAATGGCCATCATCAAAAAATCTTTAAATAATAAATGTTGGAGAGGGTGTAGAGAAAAAGGAACCCTCTTACACTGTTAGTGGGAATGTAAACTGATATAGCCACATTGGAGAACAATATAAGAGGTTCCTTATAAAACTAAACATAGTAGTACCATATGATTTAGCAATTCCACTTCTGGGCATATATCCAGAGTAAATTACAAGTCAAACATATACATGCATCCCAATGTTCATTGAAGCACTCTTTACAATAATAAAAAACATGGAAACAACCTAAGTGTCCATCAACAGAAAAATGGATAAAGAAGATGTGGTACATATATACAAAGAAATATTACTCAGTCATAAAAATAATGAAATAATGCCATTTGAAGCAACATGGATGGATCTAGAGATTGTCATACTGATTGAAGAAAGTCAGAAACAAATATATGGCTTATATGTGGAATCTAAAAATGGTGGACACATGAATTTTTCTGTAGAACAAAAATAGAGTGATAGATGTAGAAAAACAAACTTATGGTTACCAGGAAAAAATGGGCGATATTGGGAGATTGGGATTGACTTATACATACTACTAGATATAAAATAGATAACTAATAAAGACCTACTGTATAGCATAGGGAACTCTACTCAAAACTCTGTAATGACCTATATGGAAAAATAATCTAAGAAAGAGTGAATATATGTATATGTATGAGTCACTTTGTTGTACACACCTGAATCTAATACAACATTGTAAATCAGCTATTCTCTAATAAAAATTGAAAACAAACCAAAAACAATTTGACTTTGATTGCATACCAAAATTTGCCTTACTCCTTCACCCTTTATGTGTTTGATATCAGCATTTACATCTTTTCATATTTATATTCATTAGCAAATTGTAGCCATAGCTATTTTTGAATACTTTTGTCATTACCTTACCTACTTAAGCAGTAAATACACCATATTCCAGTATCAAAGTAATTTGAATTTGACATATCCTTATCTTTACTAGTGTCCTCTATATTCTCATATGTTCTAATTTTACTAATTAGTTAGTCGCTCGGTTGTGCCCAACTCTTTGCGACTCCATGGACTGCAGTCCAGGAGGCTCCTCTGTCCGTAAGAATTTCCAGGCAAGGATACTGGAGTGGGTTGCCATTTCCTTCCCCAGGGGATCTTCCCAACCCAGGGATCGAACCCAGGTCTCCTGCACTGCAGGCAGATTCTTTACTGACTGAGATACCATATTCCAGTATCAAAGTAATTTGAATATGATATATACTTATTTTTACTAGTGTGCTGTATGTTCTCATGTGTTCTAATATTACTGATTAGCATCCTATTATTTCAGCTTGAAGAATTACATTCTGCATTTCTTCTAAGGTTAGTTAATGAGGATAATTCTATTGACTTTTGTTTGTTACAGAAAGTCTTTATTCCACCTTTATTTCTAAAGAACAACTTTACTGGGAAATTTTCTTGGTTGGTAATTCTTTCTTTCAGCACTTTGAATATATCCATTTTCTTCTGTCTTGAAGAGTCTCTGTTGAGAAATCCCCTTATGGCTTTATAGGGGCAGCAGGGAGGGATGAAGAAGGAGTGGAGAGGGACTCAGCTGCTAGTGGCAGTTAATACAAAAGCATTTGAAATCTGCAGTGATCTGTGGCAGCTGTGCTTGGTGTTGGTTACTTCTTCAGTCAAAATCTGCTGGCAGTCTGGGTGAAACATGATTGATCCTGGCACATGGCTGCTATTGGTAGTCTCTGCTTTTCTTCCTTGTTTCTAACCATCTTTATGTGTCTTGGCTTTTCAGGCCTGAGTGGATTGAAACTAGAGCAAGACCTTTATGCAGTTCCCCAAAAGGCTGGAGAAGCTGGTTGCTTACTCCAATCTTCTTATCATGGAGAAGGTAATTTTAGCTCAGAAGTTCTCTCTTGGTGCTGAGCAATGACAGCTTGTGGAGTGAGAGTATTGTAAGCAAAATTAAACTGTCTTCCTTCTCATCTTGTGCACTTATCCTCAGAGTTTTCATTAGACTTTGTTGGTAAAATTTCTTAAGACCAGAGCTAACTTAGAGCTGTTTTCTTTCACAGAAGGCTGTCTAATTGTTGATTGTTACGGGATGACAGAGTCTGGGGTCTCCTACATTGTCATTTTGGTGACCCAATTTTTCATTTTTATCTGGATGTCTGACACTCTATGCAGATGATCCTAAAGTCTAAATTTCAAGGCTTTATTTTTGGAATTTCTGGACATAAATTTCTAGGTCCTGATTATTTTGGCACAGTTCTACACAGCAGAGTCATGACATTAGTTAAATTGAACTACTACAGGGTACTATGAATCCTCTGATATTCAATATAAACCACTATAGGATTAACTTTAAAACAAGTAAGCAATAAGAATATTACTTCCATAAGAAAAGCATAGTTGAAACGATAGTCATAAAATTCCTTAGCTAAGTCTGTCTTATACAATGGATTCAAATAGTTACGTAAAAAGCACAATTTTGTCTAGTAAATGTCAAATTTAAATGTAAAATAAAGAACAAATGGAAACACAAAAGGGCAATTGTGAAATCAGTTCTCGTTTTTAATTTGCAAGAAGATGTTTTTAAAGAGTAAAATGAAAATGCTCTGAGCTGTTCATCCCATGCTGAGAGGAAAGACAAGCAGTTCTGATTCTGACTCAGATCGACCATTTGCTTGGTTGACTGTGGTTTCCCCTGGAGCTTGAATATATTCATTATATTTTCAGTGAAAACTAAATCAGGTTGTAGAAGATAATGAGACGCTTATTGTTAAGCAGTATTTTTCCCATTTTTGATGAACAAACCCCTTGATTTCACCGGAGTAGATAGCATATTCATGTAGGATCCAAACAGGACTCAAGCTTCAGGAGATGTCATCTATGTGGCACTTCGGAAGACAGGTTTTTGAAGGATAAATGATGGAAAACTTGGTGTGAAATTTGCTTGAGGCTACCAACATTTTATTTAATTGGCCTTCCTTCTTAGCCCCTCATCACCTTATGGTTTTCAGAATGGTTTTGCCCTAGCTTTCTATTTGCATCTTGATACCAGGTTTTCTGTTGTGCGTGCAATTTAAAAGTTCCATAAACTGGAGGAATCAACCTGCCTGACTTCAGACCATACTGCAAAGTCACAGTCATCAAGACAGTAAGGTATTGGCACAAAGATAGAAATATAGATCAATGGAAGAGAATAGAAAGCCCAGAGATAAATCCACATACCTATGGACACCTTATCTTTGACAAAGGAGGAAAGAATATACAAAGGAAAAAAGACAACCTCTTTAACAAGTGGTGCTGGGAAAAGTGGTTAACCACTTGTAAAAGAATGAAACTAGAACACTTTCTAATACCATACACAAAAGTAAACTCAAAATGGATTAAAGATCTAAATGTAAGACCAGAAATTATAAAACTCCTAGAGGAGAACATAGGCAAAACACTCTCCGAAATAAATCATAGCAGGATCCACTATGACCCACCTCCTAGAATACTGGAAATAAAAGCAAAAATAAAAAAATGGGACCTAATGAAACTTAAAAGCTTTTGCACAACAAAGGAAACTACCAGCAAGGTGAAAAGACAGCCCTCAGAATGGGAGAAAAGAATAGCAAAGGAAACAACAGACAAAGGATTAATCTCAAAAATATACAAGCAACTCCTGAAGCTCAATTCCAAAAAAATAAATGACCCAATCAAAAAATGGGCCAAAGAACTAAACAGGTATTTCTCCAAAGAAGACATACAGATGGCTAACAAACACATGAAAAGATGCTCAACATCACTCATTATCAGAGAAATGCAAATCAAAACCTCAATGAGGTACCATTACATGCCAGTCAGGATGGCTGCTATCCAAAAGTCTACAAGCAATAAATGCTGGAGAGGGTGTGGAGAAAAGGGAACCCTCTTACGCTGTTGGTGGGAATGCAAGCTAGTACAGCCACTATAGAGAACAGTGTGGAGATTCCTTAAAAACCTGGAAATAGAATGGACATATGACCCAGCAATCCCACTTCTGGGCATGCACACAGAGAAAACCAGATCTGAAAGATATACGTTCACCCCAATGTTCATCTCAGCACTGTTTATAATTGCCAGCGCATGGAAGCAACCAAGATGACCATCAGCAGGCAAATGGATAAGGAACCTGTGGTATATATACACCATGGAATATTACTCAGCCATTAAAAAGAATTCATTTGAATCAGTTCTAATGAGATGGATGAAACTGGAGCCCATTATACAGAGTGAAGTAAGCCAGAAAGATAAAGACCAATACAGTATACTAACACATATATATGGAATTTAGAAAGATGGTAACGATAACCCTATATTCAAACCAGAAAAAGAGACACAGATGTACAGAACAGACTTTTGGACTCTGTGGGAGAAGGCGAGGGTGGGATGTTTCGAGAGAACAGCATTGTAACATGTATATTACCTAGGGTGAAACAGATCACCAGCCCAGGTTGGATGCATGAGACAAGTGCTCAGGGCAGGTGCACCGGGAAGACCTAGATGGATGGGGTGGGGAGGGAGGTGGGAGGGGGGATTAGGATGGGAAACACATGTAAATCCAAGGCTGATTCATGTCAAGTATGGCAAAAATCACTACAATATTGTAAAGTAATTAGTCTCCTGCTAATAAAAATAAATGGAAAAAAAATGGTTCCATAGAACAGCAAAAACATTAGGGATTTCAAATTTTTAATAACCTCACAAAGTTTCTTGTAATTATGTTATTATGTTGAATATGTTATTACGGTTTGAGTGATGTTTGGTTCATTGTCTAAGGATGTATTTTTAATTTTTATTTTGGAAATAATTTGTGGAAATACTCCAGGTATTTTAAATGATGCATTGAATTTCAGAACCCATGCTGGATGTTTGAAACTCAATATCAACCTAGCATCCAAATTTTCCAAACTTGTTTTTTTGAGCATGATTCTACAAACTTCATTTTGAGGAAAAATAAGAATATAGAAGAATCAGCATTCGCTGTTAACCTAATATCTTCTTATCTGTTATGAATGAGAAAACTTGTTTCTGGCATTTACATTATTTTCTTCATAATCTGGTGGGGTTGGAGGAGAGGGGTTGTTGAAAGTTAAAATTAAAACTTCATATCCCATATCCCTTAGATACAGCCAGTTTTTCTTGCATAACCTCATTTAAAAATGTATTTGACAGTGCAGGATAATAACAGAACTATTTAATTGTGAGAAGTCTATTTTCTAATTTAATTAAATAAACCTAGAGATTGTCATACTGAGTTAAGTAAGTCAGACAGAAAAAGAGAAATATGGTATGCTATCATTTATATGTAGAATGCTTCCAGAATCTAAAATAATGATACAAAAGAATTTATTTACAAATTCTTGTAAAGTCTATATTCAGAGATAGGCTCACAGACTTAAGAGTAAGAACTTATCCTTACAGATGGGGTGGGGCAGTGAGGGGTGGAATAGTTAGGGAGTTTGGGATTGATATGTACACACTGCTATATTTAAAATGGATAACCAGCAAGCACCAACTATATAGCACAGGAAATTCTGCTCAAAATTATGTAACATAACTGGGAAAATTTAAAAAAGTATATATATATACTGAATCATTTTACTGTACACCTGAAACTAACACAACGTTGTTAGTTAGCTATACTCCAATATAAAATGAAAAGTTAAAAATAAATAAGCCATGAGGAAATATTTATACTTTTAATATTTAAATTTTTTAAAATGAAGTATAATTTATATATGGTGAACATCCCAATCTTAAGTATACTGTTCAATCTTGATACTATGTATCAAGATAGAGCAGTATCATCAATTAAAAGACTTCTCTGCTACCACATTTCAGTTAACAGTCTCCTCTGCAATATCAAAAGTACAAATTATTTGATTTCAATCACGAGTTAGTTTTACTCAACAATTATTTACCTTTTATTTATTTAAGTTATAATTTACATATAAGAAAATTCATCATTTTAAATGTATAATTCTGTGAGTTTTGGCAAGTGTATATTCTCATGTAACCACCTATCCAATCAAGATATAAAGCAATGTTATTACCTAACTGAATTATTTTTAGTTTGGACTTTCCAAAAATGCCATAAACAGAATAGTACAGTACCTTTTGAGTCTTCCTTCTTTTGAGATAAATGCATTTGAGGTTTTTCTGCATTGTGTATGCCAATAATTTATTCCTTTTTGCATTTAGGTTGTTTCAGTTTTGGATGATTGTGAATGTAGCTATTATGAACATTTACACATATATTTTTGTGTGTACATTCACTTCTAATTATATGAGCATGTGTGGAGTCTGCTTTAAATTCACATTGGTACATACCTAGGAGAGATATTGTGTGAAAGTTGTACAGTCGTGTCTGACGCTTTTTGACCCAATGGACTATATAGTCCATGGAATCCTCCAGGCCAGAATACTGGAGTGGGTAGCCTTTGCCTTCTCCAGGGGATCTTCCCAACCCAGGGAACGGACCCAGGTGTTGCACATTGCAGGCCAGTTCTTTACCAGCTGAGCCACCAGGGAAGCCCAGGAGAGATACTACTAGTCTGTATTTAACACTTTAAAAGTCAGCCAATTGGTTTCTCAAAGTGATTGTATGAGAGCACCAGTTACTCCAAATCTTGGACTGTATTTGGTATTATAAGTTTTAAAAAAGCACAATAAGCATTCATATATTGATATATTGCAATAATAATTTACTGTGTTTTAACTTGCATTTTATAATAATTATGTTGATCAACTAGTAGTGTTAATAATTTTTTATGTACATATTTTCCATTGTAATAATTTTTAGTTAAGTGTCTGTTTAAATATTTTGCCCAAGTTGTTTGGGATGGTATTTTTTATTATTGACTTTTGAGAGTTATTTATTATTCTGGATGTGATTACTTCATCACATATTTGATATAGAAATATTTTCTCATACTATGACTTTTTAATTCTCTTAATATTGTCTTTTAAAGAATGTAAGTTCTTAATTATGGTACAACCAAAAAAAAAAAAAAGAATGGAAATTTCTGTTACAGGAAAAATTGAGTTGTCCTTAATATATTTACTTTTAATCAAAGTGTATAAAGAATTTTTTCTGTGTTTTCATTGCAAAGTTTTATAGTTTTATACCTAAGCCTATAATCCATTTTAAGCAATTTTTACATAGGATGTGAAGGATAGATTAGAGTTCATTGTTTTATGGATATATGTTGAAAAGATTAACCTTTCTGCATTGAAAAACACTTGCACTCTTGTACTAAAATCAAATTTCTGGATTTTATTTTCTGTCTCATTGATCCATCATATTCCTATCCTTTAATTATTTTTTCTGAACTATATTAGTTTTTATAATATATACAGATATCCGAATGTTTGAGTTCAAATCTTTATTCTCCTTTTTCAAACTTCCTTTCTATATTATAGTTCTATTTCATTTCTATATAGCTTTTAGAATCTGCTTTTCAAGTTCCACAAAATCTTCCTTCAGAGACATTGATTAGAAGTGCAATAATATAAGTTATAATTTTGGAAAGAATTGACAGGTTAACAATATTGAATCTTCAAATTCACTACCACAGTATATTTCTACAACCTGCTGCTGAGTAGGGCCAAGACCCAGCATTACTGGCTGCACAGTGTGCATTTCCTGGGGTTGATCCTGGCCCTTGTGGGTCCTGGCGTGGCTGTCTACATGTCCTAGTAGTTCCCGGAGCTGGTGCTTGCCCACTGGTGGGCCTGTCCAGGTCCTTGGGCATCTTGTTGTGGGCCTGGGGATGCCAGGGACTGGTGCTGGCTTATTGTTGGGTGGGTAAACCCCTGGGACTAAGAGGCTAGAAAGAGGGATCCAAACTTTTGCTTCCAGTAGTAGTCTCCTCATGGTATAATAAGCTCCCAACATGGTTTCCACCAGTGTTTATGACCCAAGGGAAATCCTAGTTCCCCCCTGTCTCTCTGAGAGACTCTCCAAGATCATCAGGTGACTCTGACCCAGGTTCCTTTCAAACTCTGCACTGGGAATTGAAAAAAACATGTGAGATTTCGTGCATGTTCTTTAATAGCAGAGTCTCTATTTCCTAGAGTCCCCCAACTCTCTATAGAAAGATTATAGACTAGGTTTGCGAGTGTGGTGGTCTGATATATATATATAATTTTCAATTAACCCAGGCCTAAGTAAAAATACTTTTGCTTTAATATTTACTGTTTAAAAGTTTTCTGGTGTATTTGTGCTTACACTAAAACGAGCATAAATACATATTTTGTAGAATATCACTTTCTCTTTTAAATGTTTCACAGAGTAAACATGTGGAAACAAATGAAATAAACTAGATTAAATGTGACTGAGTCATTCACAAACATATTATCTTCTATGTGCCAAATATGTCATGATTTTGGCTCTTAGAACTCATAAATTAGTGGGAGAACCTAATTAACAATGCCTTATTTCCTAATATTAATATCAAATATTAGAGACAGTGTTTCACTCTGAAGGTTTCAGGAATCTAGGCAGGAAATACCTACAGACATAGAATATATTCGTGACTTTCACAAAGTTTCTTCCATTTCAATTCTAGCTTCAGACCCTTGATTAAGTAGACATAAGGTTTCTCATTTGCATTTCTAATATCTGATCCTGTCTCCTTCTTACTTTTATTTGCCATCTGTTTCATGTTTAGACTTTAGTACTCTACTTGCTCCTGAGCTTCTTTTTGAGTTGAGTATTGACAAATTTGGGTTGTCTTCAAGGCAGAATATCATTACATATTTGCATATGAAAAAAGTTATGGGAGCAGAAAGAAAGAAGTAATTAACTGAATGTTCAGAGTCCTCTTATGCCATGACTTGAGTACATAGTTGCTTTAAAAAAGTCCGTATTATTGCCCTGTTTGCTTATGATTTGAGTTTTCCTACAAGGCATCGGATTAATTGATTAGTCCATTGGGTTCTGCTTAGTGATGTCTTGGTTTTTGTTTTGCTTGTTTGTTTGTTTGATTTAATTTTCCGCTTTGCTTTACATTTGATAAAGTTAAGTGAGCAACAGATTCTGACTTCTGAGCAACAGAATACCTGTAAACAAGAATAAATTTCAAAAAGAAAGAGCTGGGTCAAAACAACTGATGTAATCAGACAGGCTAGGTTGAAAAGATAATCGAGCTCTTATAATATTAGTGGCAAGTAAAGTTGTACTTACTTGAATAGCAGTGGGGACCCAGAAGAGGTGATACAGGAAGGACAGTTGAAATGAACCATTTGACTCCAATAAAATAATACTGTACAAAACTAATTGATAATATTAAATAACAAAGATTGAAACATAGCTGTTTTTAAAAGTTTTCAATGCTTAAGTCTTCAGTCTTATATATTTGATATCAGTTAACATTTATTTATTTGGGTGGATCTGTGAACTGTGCTTTTACCTAGAGGAAGTATTTCCAATTTGAGCTAATACACTGAGCTAAGATCATTTCAGCACTTGTTCATTGCTCTGGAATGAGTAAATCCACTTAAAAATTGAAACAAATACTTTTGAGCCTTGACTTTTTTCTTTAAATGTCCAGTATCTTTCCCTGAATTATACACTTGGAGAATAGCTATGTATGGCAAACTTGAATATGACCAATTTTAACACCTAGAAACTTGCATGTAATTTCTCTTTGTTTCCTCAAAATACACAGATGTATTCACTTTTTGTTACATAGCTGAGAAATTTTTGAACTGTAAATAGTCATTTATTCTTCATTTAAAACATACCTTTTCAACACTAGACCCTAGGGTATATTAAGCAAATTCAAACTGATAAATTAATTGGCATAAATGGGCATAGATTTATGCCAATATACTATTCTATAGCTCATGGCTCTAGTCCAAGATTTTGCACACAGGATGCAATTCATCAAAGTATATCATGGGTCATTTCTAGAATTATGCTGAGATGCTGGTTATTCTTTGCTATGGGAGAAGCATAGAAAAATGTAGGAACTCATTTAAAAATTACAGATCTAAAGTAATGTACAGAGCAGAGATTGCAGCTTTCTTACTTCTTGGTAATAGAACAGTGGTTTGTGCACTTAGCCTTATATTTATAGCTGAGACATTATTCAGGGCTAATTGGTATTTTATGAATTGGCATCAATCATTGATGTATTAGAATAATTCAGAGAAGAGCAACACAAATGATTAAAAGCTAATGGGGTTGACACATGTAAAAGATTAAAAGACTAAATGCATTTTATTTGGCCAAATAATATCTTAGGGAGGTATATTGTTTCATTTTATGTGTAACCTGGCTAAACCATGCTACCCATGTGTTTGGTCAAACACAAATTGATATTACTCATAAGGTATTTTTTTAGATGAGATTAATATTTAAATCAGTAGACTTTGAGGAAAGCAGATTAATGTCCATAATGTGAGTGTATCTCTTCTAATCAGTTGAAGGCCTTAAGCGAAATCAGACTGCAAATCTCTCAGAAAGGAGAAATTTGGCTTCCATACTATTTTTGGATTTAGGCTGCAACCATAACTCTTCACTGGGCCTCCAGACTGATAGCTTATCCTTCAGATTTTGGAGTTGCCAGCCTACAAAATCACTTGAGTCATTTATTTAAAACAAACCTCTCGCTCTCTGTTGGTTTTGTTTCTTTGGAGAACTCTAATACCGGAGTTAAACCTAAGAGTATAACCTCCATGTATTGGAAGTGGGAAAATAGTTATGAAAGTAAAAGAGGGCTCCTATACCTAGGAGGAATGGGATGAAGTGTAGTAAAATCAAACAGTGATTGACAATAAAAATATTGTGTAATTATTAGCTATATTGCTATTCTCATCAATATTATGCAATATTCATATACTATAATAAACATATACAAATTGTATCATAAATTAATTTATATAAAAGAAATGATGAAATCTGTTCTCAACAAAACTAACCTTAAGGTGCAACTAAAATCGATACACTTCCATTATTATTGTGTGTGCTTCTGTGTCCCTGTGTGTTTGTGCGTATGGTCATTGAGGTTTGAAAGTCAACTGCACAGACTCATTTTCATATTTAACTAAAATCTCTTTGACTTCTATCTTTTTATATTAAAATTCATTTCACTTATTGGGCATCTATGACTAAGTCACAATGTTAAGCTACTATATCAACTCATCAAAATGAGTAAAATAGAAATGTCTTCTCTCAAAGTGCTTAAAATCTTGTAAGAGAGTGATCACTAATTACATGCCATTTCAACGTAAATTAAGCTTGATAAACATCATAATGGAAACAAAGACAAGTGGCTTATATCTATAGGGAAGGGATTATTTCCTTGTGGGGAGATCAAGGAAAACTTTATAGAAGAAATTGCCTTTGAACTTTCCCTTTTTGAGGATTCATAAAACTTCAGTAGGGGGATATGAATAGTATTACATATCAGGCAAAAAGATTAACTTAAACAAAGTAATGGAGACAGAGTGTAAGTTAACTTTAACAAGCAGTCTAATATGATTTGGATATAAATTATGTAAGCAATATATATAGCTAGCAATATATGTATACATTGCAATAATACTGCAAATGTAAGTAGGAGCTGGGCCATCTCTAATGGCCCTGATTCAAGGGATTAGATCTGTTAGACAGAGTGACTAAAGAACTATGGATAGAGGTTCATGACATTGTACGGGGGGGGGGGGGGTGGTGACTCTACATATGACTATCACCAGATGGTCAATACTGAAATCAGATTGATTATATACTTTTCAGCCAAAGATGAAGAAGTTCTACACAGTCAGCAAAAACAAGACTAGGAGCTGACTATGGCTGAGATCATGAACTCCTTATTGCAAAATTCAGACTTAAATTGAAGAAAATAGGGAAAACCACTAGTCCATTCAAGTATGACTTAAATCAAATCCCTTACGATTGATTATACACTGGAAGTGACCAATAGACTCAAGGTATTAGATCAGATAGAGAGAGGGCCTGAAGAACTATGGATGGAGGTTCATAACATTGTATAGGAGGTAGTGACCAAAACCAAAGAAAAAGAAAGACAAGAAGGCAAAGTGGTTGTCTGAGGAGGCTTTACAAATAGCTAGGGGGGGAAGAGAAGGGAAAGGGAAGGGAGAAAGGGAAAGATATACTCATCTGAATGCAGAGTTCCAGAGAATAGCAAGGATAGATAAGAAGGTCTTCTTAAATGAACAATACAAAAAAAAAAAAAAAAAGGAAAACAATAGAATGGGAAAGACTAGAGATTTCTTCAAGAAAATTGGAAATATCAAGGAAATGTTTCAGGCAAGGATGGGCAGAATAAAGGACTACAACTAAGCTGTATATTGTCACCCTGCTTATTTAACTTATATGCAGAGTATGTCGCACAAAATACCAGGCTGGATGAAGCACTAGCTGAAATCAAGATTGCTGGGAGAAATATCAACAACCGCTGATATGCAGATGATACCACTCTAATGGCAGGAAAATGAAGAGGAACTAAATAGTCTCTTGATGAGGGTGAAAAAGGAGAGTGTGCAAGCTGATTTGAAACTCAACATTAAAAAATCTAAGATCATGGCATTCGGTCCCATCACTTCATGGCAAATAGAAGAAAAAAGTGCAAGCAGTGAGAGATTTTATTTTCTTGGACTCCAAAATCACTGTGGATAGTGACTGCAGCCATAAAATTAAAAGACTCTTGCTCCATGGAAGGAAAGCTATCACAAACCTGGACAGAAGACAATATTAAAAAGCAGAGACATCACTTTGGCAACAAAGATCTGTATAGTCAAAGCTATGGTTTTTCCAGTAGTCATGTATGGATGTGAGAGCTGGACAATAAAGGAAAGTGAGCACTGAAGAATTGATGCTTTCAAATTGTGGTGCTGGATAAGACTCTTGAGAATCACTTGGATTGCAAAGAGATCAAGCCAGTCAGTCCTAAAGGAAATCAACCCTGACAATTCACTGGAAGGAGTGATACTGAAGCCAAAACTCCAATACTTTGGCTACCTGATACGAAGAGGAAAATACTCTGATGCTGGGAAAGGCTGAGGGCAGGAAAAGGGGACGACAGAGAATGAGATGGTTGGATGGCATCACTGACTCAATAAACATGAATTTGAGCAAACTCCAGGAGACAATGGAGGAAAGAGGAGCCTGGTGTGCTGCAGTCTGTAGGGTCACAAAGAGTCAGACATGAGTTAACGACTGAACAGCAAAAAACAGCATTTCATTTTTCAAATTTAGGCACGTGCTCCATTTGGAAGATGTCAACTCTGAGTGAGTTGACAATTTTGGACACTCTGGTGTTGTTTATATGTTTCAAAGGAAGGAAGTATGTGCTCCAAAGTCAGGTGCTTTTTGTACCTTTAAATAAACCTTTCCCTCAATATTAGTGTTTACGATAGTTGAAATGTCAGATGTTGCATGAGATTAAGTTCAGTATTGTTAATTGGTTAGAGGTAGCTCTGGACAATGCATTTGGGAGCAACTGGAACAATGTCTTTTTGTTAAAAGACAACTTTTAACTTTTGTTAAAAGGTAACGTTTTTTTTTTTTTAAAGGTAAGATGGAAAGACACTGCTCAAGTCCACCTACTGTAAAAGGCCTTCCTATTTATCCTTCATTTGGAATCACTCTCGAGTCTGTCTATCTTTTTCACCCATTGCCTTTTGTTACAATAACTGTACATGTTACCCTCTACCTTAAGTTTAGGCTCTAGTCAGTGCTTATTTGGTGTTTATTGAATGGATAGAAATTAATTTTAGTTTAAGATTTTATTTTCTATAAAGTAACAACACAAGACTTATTGAAATGGACTTATCATTTAGTATTAGGAATGTGGCCTGGTTCAAATAGGACATTTATCTTTCCCCTCAACCTGGGCTACCAGACACAGATTCTCTTATTGGAAATAGATCATTTTGGTCATCTATTGAGGCTTAACTCTAACAAGCAGGCTGATCTCCACTTCTTGGTTACTCTATAGGATCATTGCTAAAATGATCCAAACCCTTATGGAAAGAAAAGAGAAGTATCTAATCAGAGACAGATAAATTCAAGGAGACTTGCATTCATCCATGAATTTTTGCATCTCTTACTTCCCCCTACTAGAGAAATGATAGCTTTTAAGTCAATGTAGGAGCCAGTGAGTTGGGCACCTGAAAGCTGAATTTGTCCCCCTTCAAACTTATCAATCTGATCTATGCAAGGTGCCAAAGTCTCTAATAAGAAAATCTCTGTCTTGGAAAGGGGGTGTAATTTTACTTGTCATTATGTTGGATTGCCTAATGTATCATCTCCTCTTTTATGTCTTTGAGGAATGACCTCAGGCTTCTCCCTATCAATAGATAACGTGATTCAAAACTTCTCTTTTTATGTATTCAGTCTCACCTATAATTATCCTATAAAAAATAGATAATGAAATTCAGTGAGTGGAGATAACAGTGAGAAAGAGAGTTAATTCCAGGGGATAAAGTACTATGGCAAGTAGAATGTTGCCTCTAGTCGAGTAATTTCTGTTAATGTCACTAATTATTTTATTGTGCCCTGTTCTTTGGAGGGAGATCTATTAGAGTCCTTCAAAGGTTGACTTCAAGGTAACTAGGCAGTACTACATTCAAAAGTTTCACTTGTGTCCACATTTCCAATCAGTGATATATCTATGCTAATATAATTATTATAATGCTATATATTATAGTGCTAATTAGGCCACTATCACAGACCAGATCCTCCTAAAACAGCAGCAGTAGTAATCGCTCTTATTTATTGAGTGCTTACTGTGTGCCAAGCTTTTAATGTGAATTATCTCATTTAATCATCTTGGTAAAGTTGTGAAGTATTATTACAAACCTATCCTCTTAATCACATTATCCTACTGCATGTAGAACATTGACACCAGAAAAGCACCCCATCATGTAAGGCTGATGTCTTATGGGAATGTGCCTTGAACAAGAGCAATGTAGTCATAACAGCATATACCATCACCACTTCTGGAAAGATAATTTTAAGTGATTTTGGATATGGTTTCAGCCTCATCAAGTGACGAATAGCAACTTTTGTTTTTTAACCTTCATCCCATTAAGGCATAATGCTTTGGATTATTAAAATAGCCAAATTAAATATCATAGGACCTGAAAATCCTATGGCTAGACTACAAATGTATTTATCTGAGAACCAGGAAGAATTTCCATGGAAAAGAAAGATACCACTGTAACACAGTTGCTGAATTTTCTCTTGTGACTATAGCTCAATTTCAGTCAATGCATCACTTCTGATATTCTGCAAGCTTTATTTTTTTTTCACATTGTAGCATTTATATTAATGTTTATTTTTTAAATTAATTTTAATTGGACGGTATTATGTTTTTGCCATACATCAACATGAATTGGCCACAAGTGTACATGCGTCTCTCCCATACTGAACCCCCCCTTCCCACCTCCCTCCCTACCCCATCCCTCTGGGTTGTCCCAGAGCACAGGCTTGGGTGCCATACTTCATCATCCAACATGCACTGGTCATCTATTTTACATATGGTAATGTACATGTTTCAATGCTATTCTCTCAAATCATCCCACCCTCGCCTTCTCCCACTGAGTCCAAAAGTCTGTTATTTACCTATATCTCCTTTGCTGCCCTGCATGTAGGATCATATATTTCATAAATTCTAAATTTCATATATATGTGTTAATATTCAGTATTTATCTCTCTCTTTCTGACTTACTTCACTCTGTATAACAGACTCCAGCTTCATCCACCTCCTTAGAACTAACTCAAATGCATTCATTTTTATAGCTGAGTAATATTCCATTGTGTATAAGTACCACAACTTCATTATCCATTCAACTGCTGATGGACATCTAGGTTGTTTCCGTGTCCTAGCTATTGTAAATAGTGCTTCAGTGAACACTGGGGGTACTTGTGTCTCTTTCAGTTCTGGTTTCCCCAGGGTATATGGCCAGCAGTGGGATTGCTGGACCATATGGCAGTTCTATTCCCAGTTTTTGAAGGAATCCCCATACCCTTCTCCATAATGGCTGTGCCAGTTTGCATTCCTACCAACAGTGTAAGAGGGTTCCCTTTTCTTCACATTCTCTCCAGCATTTATTTTTTGTACAATTTTTGATGATGGTCATCCTGACCAGTGTGCAATAACATCTCATTTTGGTTTTGATTTGTATTTCTTTAATAATGAGTGACATTGAACATATTTTCATCTGTTTATTCAGTTCAGTTCAGTTCAGTTGCTCAGTCGTGTCTGAGTCTTTGCGACTCCATGAATCATAGCACACCAGGCCTACCTGTCCATCACCAACTCCCAGAGTTCACTCAAAATCATGTCCATCGAGTCGGTGATGCCATCCAGCCATCTCATCCTCTGTCGTCCCCTTCTCCTCCTGCCCCCAA
This sequence comes from Muntiacus reevesi, assembly GCF_963930625.1. Classification (NCBI taxonomy): domain Eukaryota; kingdom Metazoa; phylum Chordata; class Mammalia; order Artiodactyla; family Cervidae; genus Muntiacus; species Muntiacus reevesi. The sequence continues at coordinate 84,320,051 of NC_089271.1, read as the reverse complement.
TCCCTCCCAGCATTAAGGACTTTTCCAGTGAGTCAACTCTTCACATGAGGTGGCCAAAATATTGGAGTTTCAACTTCAACATCAATCCTTCCAATGAACACCCAGGACTGATCTCCTTCAGGATGGACTGGTTGGATCTCCTTGCAGTCCAAGGGACTCTCAAGAGTCTTCTCCAACACCACAGTTCAAAAGCATCAATTCTTAGGCACTCAGCTTTCTTCACAGTCCAACTCTCACATCCATACATGACCACTGGAAAAACCATATCCTTGATTAGATGGACCTTTGTAGGCAATGTATTGTCTCTGTTTTTTAATATGCTTATCTAGGTTGGTCATAACTTTCCTTCCAAGGAGTAAGCATCTTTTAATTTCATGACTGCAATCACCATTTGCAGTGATTTTGGAGCCCCAAAAAATAAAGTCTGACACTGTTTCCACTGTTTTCCCATCTATTTCTCATGAAGTGATGGGGCCAGATGCCATGATATTAGTTTTCTGAATGTTGAGCCTTAAGTCAACTTTTTCACTCTGTTCCTTCACATTCATCAAGAGGCTAATTAGTCCTTCTTCACTCTCTGCCATAAGGGTGGTGTCATCTGCATATCTGAGATTGTTGATATTTCTCCCAGTAATCTTGATTCCAGCTTGTGTTTCCTCCAGCCCAGCATTGCTCATGATGTACTCTGCATATATACATATGTCTTCCTTGGAGAAATGTCTGTTTAGGCCTTTTGCCTACTTTTTGATTGAGTTGTTCATTTTTCTAGGATTGAGCCACATGAGCTGCTTGTATATTGTGGAGATTAATTCTTTGTCAGCTGTTTTGTTTGCTATTATTTTCTCCCATTCTTAGGGCTGTATTTTCACCTTGCTTATATTTTCCTTCATTTTGCAAAGCTGTTTAAGTTTAATTAGGTCCCATTTATTTATTTTTGCTTTTAGTTACATTACTCTGGGAAGTGGGTGATAGACGATCCTGCTATGATTTATGTTGGAGAGTGTTCTGCCTCTGTTTTGCTCTAATAATTTTATAGTTTCTGGTCTTACATTTAGGTCTTTAATCCATTTTGAGTTTATTTTTGTTGTATGGGTTTAGAAAGTGTTCTCGCTTCATTCTTTTACACGTAGTTGACCAGTTTTCCCAGCACCACCTGTTGAAGAGACTATGTTTTCTCCATTTTATATTTTTCCCTCTTTGCCAAAGATAAGGTGCCCATAGTTGTATGGATTTGTCTGTGGACTTTCTATTTTGTTCTGTTGATCTATATTTCTGTCTTTGTGCCACTACCATTCTGTCTTGATAACTGTAGCTTTGTAGTATAGTCTGATGTCAGGAAAGTTGATTCTTCCAGTTCCATTTTTCTTTCTTAAGATTGCTTTGGCTATTTGGGATCTTTTGTGTTTCCATACAAACTGTGAAATTGTTGTTCTAGTTCTGTGAAAAATACCATTGGTAGTTTGATAGGGTTTGCATGGAATATATAGATTGCTTTGAGTATTATATTCATTTTCACTTTATTGGTTCTTCCAATCCACGAACATGGTATATTTCTCCACTTATTTGTGTCATCTTTGATTTCTTTCATCCGTGTTCTATATTTTTCTGAATGTAGGTTTTTTGTTTCTTTAGGTAAATTTATTCCAAGTATTTTATTCTTTTCATTGTGATGGTGAATGGTATTGTTTCCTTAATTTCTCTTTCTGATTTTTCATCATCAGCATATAGGAATGCAAGGGATTTCTATGTATTACTTTTATATCCTGTGACATTATTCATTGATTAGCTCTAATATGAAATTCTGCAAGTTTTAAAGGAACTCGAAAAAATCGCTATAGGCCAGTAGTTGCATGTATGTATGTCTGTGTTTGTGGTATATGAGTGTTAGCATTATCTCTAATTATCTGTCACTTTCTGGTTTTGTCCTTTGATTAAGAAATGATAAGTGAGATTACAAATTCTGGTAGCTAGAAAAATATACGTTTGAAATATGCTAGTTTAAGTTACAAATATCCAGGACAAATTTAATTTGTATGAGGCACTTAATATCTTTCTGGAAAGCCAATTCAGCTGTATTTTTGTTATACCAAATGGATTTAATGAGATACACCAAATGCTTTATTAGATATGCATAGTATTGAAGTTAGAAGCAACATTCTGAATTTTTCTTAATCTTTGATTAGTTTTTTTAATTCTTCTTGATATTTCTTATCAGTGGGCATAACAAAACTAAAAATGAAGCATCTTGTGCTGGAAGATGATCTCTTGGAGGGCAGGATGCATGATTCTGTGTCAGGAGCCAGTGGAAGATTTTAGACAAATTGATAAGGCTGACAAATTTGTGTTTGTTGCTCTTCCATGCTTTTTTCTTTTCTTTTTATTTTTTGTTCCTCCCCTACTTCTACTCTTCTTGTCTTATCCTTTTGATGTTTCTTCCCTAAGTCCTGAGATCAAGGCTGCTGAGTATAGTTGTTTAGATTATGTACTTCACAAGGGCACTGCACATAAAGGGGTTACCAGTTACATTGTATGTATCTTGGATTTGTATATTTTCTACAAATTTCTGAAATATAGCACTAAAGTGTCTTGGTCTAAACAAACAAATATAATATGAAATCTTTTTGAAAGATGGAAGTAAAGTTTCCTAAGGAAAAATAACTTTATAATAGATTACAAATTCAGCCTATAAAGTGAAAGGGGTGTATGTTCTAAACTACTCTCAAAATACCATAGGAAGACATATGTTTACAAATAATAAATAAAACCATAATTAGATCTATATGACTATTTTATCTGCTAGTATATGGAATATATCACTATTTTCCTTGCTTGTGTGTAGAAGAATTCATTGACTTGTTGTAAAAGATCATGGCTACAAAATAATATACTTCTGGACACTTAGATTTGCATATAGGACGTCAGAAAATTTACATCCTATATGGTGTGCAAGGCCACTGACTAAAGGATGAAAACAGTCCACTCTTAGTCTAATTCTCAAAGAATGCCTTGGCAGGCAAATTACCAGTATAACTTATACTGTTTTTTTCTCTCTCGCTATCTCTATTCATGTACAGTGGAATTGGTATAAGTTAAAAACAAAAAGAAAAGACAATGCAAGCTCAGAATATTTTTGGTCTGAATGGGTATTTTAATGTTCCCCAAATCATGCCATGCTGGATTTTACAAGGAAGCTTGTCTCAGTGGGATACAGGGGACAAATCAATGGATATCTGTTTGATTATTTATAAAGTGCTCATGGTATATGAGCAAAAATCAGTATGAAACAGCTTTCAGGACCTTAACATTTCTTTGCATACCATACCATCAGTTTTAATAATGAAACACCACTTTTGCCTATTCTTCAAATATTTTCTACTTTTTAGATAAACCTAATGCTGAAGCTGAAACTCCAGTGCTTTGGCCACCTCATGTGAAGAGTTGACTCATTGGAAAAGACCCTGATGCTCAGAGGGATTGGGGGCAGGAGGAGAAGGGGACGACAGAGGATGAGATGGCTGGATGGCATCACTGACAGGATGGATATGAGTTTGAGTAAACCCTGGGAGTTGGTGATGGACAGGGAGGCCTGACATGCTGAGATTCATGGAGTCTCAAAGAGTCAGACACAACTGAGCGACTGAACTGAACTAATGAATAATTGACTTCCCCAGTAGCTTAGCAGTAAAGAATTCACCTACAATGCAGAAGCTGCAGGAGATGCAGTTTCCACCCCTGGGTGGGGAAGATCCCCATGGAAGAGGGCATGACAACCAACTCCAGTTTTCTTGCCTGGAGAATCACATAGACAAGACAGGCCTGGCGGACTATAGTCAATAGAATTGCAAAGAGTAAGACACAACTAAAGGGACTTAGCACACACGCAATGAATAACTAGGAATTCTAAGAAGTGACACAATAGAGATGCGATATGATAGTAAGAAAATGGAAAATTTTGACTTGGAAAAAAGCATCTCGTCTTCCCCATTTTATAGGTTACAGTAACCTTGCCCGGAGATATTTGATTAATGACTTACTTGTCTAGGGCCACAATTTAAGCAACTGTCATACATTAATCTATCTATCTGCCTATCCTCCTTTTTTATGGTTTTTACATACTGTTTATATATTAATTATAAACCATAGCAGCAAAAGCTTTCTGAACTTCGGCAAGAAAAGCCAAAAAATTGTTAGTCTTCTTTATCTTTTCTTGAAATTCTGCTAGGCACTCAAGATGAGGAGCACTATCTGACACTTCATAGTCTCTTGCTTCATTTAGGCACAGGGAAAACACAAATGGGCTATCAGGATGCTTAGGGTCAATACTCGTGAATATAAACTGCAATTTATCACCATAAATTTTTGAATTTCTAGTCCAAATTGATCTTTATACAAATCTGCAGATTTCTGTAACCTTTTAACCTCTCTTCACTTGTTAATAGGGGAAAGAGTTTTCTTCTCTCTAGCATATTCTTGCTTAAGATTCTGGATATTTGCAGTCAGTGCCTCCACTTCCTGTTTTTTGTTTGTTTGTTTGCTTTTACTTCAGCAATCAATTTAATAAATTCTCTTTTTTTCCCCCTTGAATGAGCTTATTCTGCATTCTATCTGTCTATCCTCTTGATGAAGGTGAAAGAGGAGAGTGAAAAAACTGGTTTAAAACTAAACATTCAAAAAAACTAAGATTGTGGTATCAGGTCCCATCACTTAATGGCAAATAGATGGGGGAAAAATGGAAACAGTGACACATTTTATTTTCTTGGACTCCAAAATCATTGTGGATGGTGACTGCAGCCATGAAATTAAAAAACATTTGTTCCTTGGAAGAAAAGCTATGACAAACTTAGGCAGCATATTAAAAAGCAATGACATCACTTTGCCAACAAAGGTCCATATGGTCAAAGCTATGGTTTCTTCAGTAGTTATGTACAGATGTGAAAATTGGACCATAAAGAAGGCTGAGAACTGAATAACTGATGCTTTCAAATTGTGGTTCTGGAGAAGATTCTTGAGAGTCCCTTGGACAGCAAAGAGGTCAAACCAGTCAATCCTAAAGGAAATCAACATTGAATATTCACTGGAAGGACTGAAGCTGAAGCTGAAGCTCCAATACTTTGGCCACCTGATGCAAAGAACCAATTCATTGGGAAAGACCCTGATGCTGAGAAAGATTGAATGCAGGAAGAGAAGGGGAGTGTCAGAGGATGAGATGGTTGGATGGCATCATCGACACAATGAACATGGTTTTGAGCAAACTCCAGTAGATAGTTTAGGACAGGGAAGCCTGGAGTGCTGCAGTCCACAGGGTCACAAAGAGGCAGACAGGACTGAGTGACTGAAGAACAAAACTCTTCCTATCTATCCATCCATTTATTCAGTCACAATGTATTGAATATCTCATATGTAGCAGTAACAGAATGATACACTCAGATACAAACACGAATTAGGAACCTCAAGGGTATTATGACCTAGAAAGAGCCATAAAAGGTCATTATTTCCTGTGTCATATTGTTATGATATGAATATGAAGAGGGAATAGAAGGGAGTACAAAAGAATGTTACAATATTTACCTTGAGGTGGAAAGGGCTGTCAGATAAACAATCCTGGAGGATATAATACATAAAGTAGAAGACAATGAACAGACTAGAGTAAACCAAAAGGAAATTTGTCAGAGGAAAGAAGGAGCAAAGGCATGGAGATGAGAAGAATCACGATGTGTGGTTTGTGTGTGTGTGTGTTTGAGCTGCATGCAGTTTAGTCTTGGATTAGGAGTGTATATTGTCAGTCAAATTTGAGGGTAGGTGGGTGTGACTAAAGAATGTGGCAGAGACAATAATGGAAATGTTAGTAGTTTGTGTTTAAAATCCTGGACTTTATTCTAGAGCTTATCAAGAAATAAGTCTTATATTTTCTGTGAAATATCTGGAAAATCATTTCTAAAATTTCTAGAAATATTTTAAATATGCATATTATCATAGTCTTAGGAATAAAACTCCAACAACAAAGCTTGTCTACTAAAAAAATAATGGTAAGAGTGTTTTAGAATAAAATGAATTTCAAGATATATTAACCAAGTCAGAGTCTTCTCCAATTTGGAATTTTCTTGGCTAAAAATATGCATATCAGATTAGAGCAACATGGAGGTTTGAAGGAATGCATCAATAAATGTGACACAATACAGTCACTACAGTTCTCACAAAGAAAATTAGTTTACATAGTTATCTGAAGAATCAATTATAAAGATGCATATTATGGAAAAACAATTACAAATATTTCTTATATTAAAAATAAATTAGGTATCCTCAGTTTTATTTATCATGCATTGTTTATTTGACTATATAAAACTAAGAGGCTTCTGCACAGGAAAAGAAACAATCAACCAAGAGACAGCCTAGACTTCTGGTTTCCAGTTTCACATGTGAGGAGCTTGGAAGTCACCCCAAATCCTAACAATAGGAAACAAGTTGAAAGACTGAAAAGTGAACAATTCTTCTAGGACCCACAAGGAAGGGGAAGACACAGGACAAATCCACAGACTCCAAGATTGGAGAAACAGGTGAATACAGGGAGTTGAAGTTTGCTAGAGCAGAGACTCGTGAATAGAAATCACCACAGGGAGCAGAGGAGTGTTGAAGTCTCCTAGTTGATGAACATATTCTAAATCTTGATAAAGATGTTAATTATATGGGTGTATTCACTCTGAGAAGTCATTGAACTCTGCCAACTAGATCTGTGTATTTCATTTTATGTGAATTAGACCTAAATATAAAATATTTAAAAATACTGTTTTCAAAGAATTCATAATACAAGGGAAACTATATTATAATGCTACGCCTAAAGAAATGTAAAATTGTGTGTAAAGAATAATTTGATTTTGCGTGCGTGTACACATGTGTGTGTGAGAGAGAGTGATAAAAATACACACTAAGCAGAATTCACTAACATTTTGTAAACAGTTGTGATCATTTGGATTGAGTGCTTTTGTCATTATATGTTTTTATGTTGAAAAATTTCTAAACTGAACATGCAATACAATATAATAAAAATGACTAAATACATAGCTATTGGTTATGAACTTTGGGTTGTCTCATAGTACGCTGTTAAGTCAAGGGCTATCAACCACACACTTCACTGAGCCCTTAGCTCTCTGCTTTCCTGAGATAAGGAAAAACAAAATAGCACCTCATGCACATTACTTAAACCTTAATTAAGCATATGTATGCATAAAAATTTGTTTCTCCTCGCTGGCTTCTGCCCTAGAAAGCTGGATTTAGGAATTTGGGTCTCTCAGACTGTCCCTGTACCCTTTGTTTCAAATAATATTTCAAAAACTTACCCTTCCAGCTGGTGTTTGTTGCTGACTAATATGTTCGTTCTTCCTACCGTTTTTACTAAAACACTCTTGGGTTAAGTATGTTCATTCATGAATAACTGTTTAATTATTATAATTTTGTTATTTGCAAAGTCCTGGCAGTATACCCAGAACTATATAAGAAAAGACATGTTTGCTGATTAAGGGGCTTACTATTGAACAAAAGACAATTTACTGACTACAAAGGAACATGCATTGAGTAATGAAGGATTTCCCAATGGTGTTTCAACTATTACATGCTGTGCCAAGTGACACAGCAATGGGAGTGGGGTCACTATGATCAATATTGCTTGAGGATTTGATTTTTTTCTTGGAGATCTACAGTGATTGTACCATCTCTCCTAGAAAGAAAAGTGGAATTAGAGTTTGAAAGTGGCTTTTAAATGTGGAAGAATTAATGCATTAATAATGGAATGGTAATGTTATTTTCAATTTCATGGGAATTTGTAATGCCTAGGTAATCTAATTTGTGACCTTGTTGTTGTCATTCAGTCGCTAAGTTGTGTCCAACTCTGCGACCCCGTGAACTGCAACACTCAGGCTTTCCTGTCCTTCTCTATCTCCTGGAGTTTGCTCAAGATCATGTCCACTGTGTCAATGCCATCTCATCTTCTGTCACCTCCTTCTCCTTCTGCATTCAATCTTTCCCAGAATCAGGGTCTTTTCCAGTGAGTGGGCTTTTTGCATCTGGTGGCCAAAGTATTGGAGCTTCAGCTTCAGCATCAGTCCTTCCAATGAATATTCAGGTTTGATTCCCTTTAGAATTGACTGGTTTGATCTCCTTGCTGCCCAAGGGACTCTCAAGAGTCTTCCCCAACACCACAATTCAAAAGCATCAATTCTTCAGCACTCAACTTTCTTTATGGTCCAACTTTCACAACCATACATGTCTACTAGAAAAATCATAGATTTGACTATGAGGACCTTTGTCAGCAAAGTGATATGCCCTTCTTCATTTTTGGATCTCCAGTGCCTGCTATCCCAGGAAATCAATAAATACATGTTGATTGGTATAAAGATTAATATTTGGATTGATACTCCTGATTAGGTGTAGATTAACAGCCTGATTAGTAGGCATTTCATATTTTTCTTCACAACCTTAAGATAACTATTACTTAATTTTATATGTATGGATCACAATATTTATTGTGCAAACATAATCATTCATAATTTTGAGATCATATCTTATTTTATTTACTTGTTAATCCTATGTATCCTAGTAACTTCCCAAAGTTTTATCTCCTGCTCTCTAGATAATATTCCTGTGATCAGATTTTTCCCAGTCTTGCATCTAACTCTGCCAGTCTCCTTTTCTCCATACCTTTCCTAACTACCTTCTTAACATCAACATTACCTATCCAGGAGCTGTTCCACTTAGAATCCTGCTGGATAGATGTTAGGACATAAATAAACCTGTGTTTCAGCATTAGTGACTGATAATGGGTCATTCTGATATCTTTCCTCTGTAATTCACATGATATTTCACTCATCTGGACATTTCAGGCTCCATGTCTTGGCTAGTGGGGAAGATATGTTTGTTCAGTACTCCTGAAATGGCACTCTGTAGGTAACCTGCTGCTCTGACACCTTATCATTTGGTTTGTTATACAGTTATAGTTACCTTTTCCCAGAGCTGTCACTGCTGTGGCTCAATCTCTGTTTGCGTCACAGATTTTGTGAAGCCTTTGTTTAAAATGAGTCACCTCTGATTGCAGCACACTAGGAGGCCTCTTTGTTGTTGCTTTTCATATTATGGTTCTTATGGTTTTATTTTATTTTTATTATTATATTTTATTATTTATTAAAATGTTTATTTTAAATAAATACATTAATGCAACCCCCTCTGCTCTAAATTATTTATGTATACTTTTCTCATTAAGTTAGCATATAGAATGAATAAAAAAATTAACAACTTGCTATAAAATATTCTTGATTTTATATGAAGTATGCTTTTACAATTGAGAGACGTTTCTCTTTGACATTTCTTCTATAAGTAAAAATGACACATAAAACTTAGTTTTTCAATTAAGATACAAAAATAATTCATCCTATATGAAATATATTTTTGATCTTAAAAGTCTACAGACACTATTGGCAATGTTATAGAAACCTGTAGGAGTTACTATAATACTTAATTACTTGGAAATCATTTTGTTTCCTGAATTTTGGCAGACATTAATACACTAGACCTGTAAGGTTTATTATAGTAAAAGATATGTCTAATCAGTAATTCTCTAATTGAAATGCTTTCTGGTCCTTCAAAGGAATAATTGTGTAAAATCCAAGAGAGAAAATATACTTTTACATGGTATTTCATATTGCTTTTACTTTTATTTTACTATGCTTTTTAACATTAGAGGCTTTATATTAGTATTTATATTCTTTTTTTTTTTTTTTTAAATATTATTTTATTAGTTGGAGGCCAATCACTTTACAACATTTCAGTGGGTTTTGTCATACATTGACATGAATCAGCCATATAGTTACACGTATTCCCCATCCCGATCCCCCCTCCCACCTCCTTCCCCACCCGACTCCTCAGGGTCCTCCCAGTGCACCAGGCCCGAGCACCTGACTCATGTATCCCACCTGGGCTGGTGGTCCGTTTCACCATAGATAATATACATGCTGTTCTTTCAAAACATCCCACCCTCACGTTCTCCCCCAGAGTTCAAAAGTCTGTTCTGTACTTCTGTGTCTCTTTTTCTGTTTTGCATATAGGGTTATCACCACCATCGATCTAAATTCCGTATATATGTGTTAGTATACTGTAATGTTCTTTATCTTTCTGGCTTACTTCACTCTGTACAATGGGCTCCAGTTTCATCCATCTCATTAGAACTGATTCAAATGAATTCTTTTTAACGGCTGAGTAATATTCCATGGTGTATATGTACCACAGCTTCCTTATCCATTCATCTGCTGATGGGCATCTGGGTTGCTTCCATGTCCTGGCTATTATAAACAGTGCTGCCATGAACATTGGGGTGCACGTGTCTCTTTCAGATCTGGTTTCCTCAGTGTGTATGCCTAGAAGTGGTATTGCTGGGTCATATGGCAGTTCTATTTCCAGTTTTTTAAGAAATCTCCACACTGTTTTCCATAGTGGCTGTACTAGTTTGCATTGCCACCAACAGTGTAAGAGGGTTCCCTTTTCTCCACACCCTCTCCAGCATTTATTGCTTGTAGACTTTTGGATAGCAGCCATCCTGACTGGCGTGTAATGGTACCTCATTGTGGTTTTGATTTGCATTTCTCTGATGATGAGTGATGTTGAGCATCTTTTCATGTGTTTGTTAGCCATCTGTATGTCTTCTTTGGAGAAATGTCTGTTTAGTTCTTTGGCCCATTTTTTGATTGGGTCGTTTATTTTTCTGGAATTGAGCTTCAGGAGTTGCTTGTATATTTTTGAGATTAATCCTTTGTCTGTTTCCTCATTTGTTATTATTTTCTCCCAATCTGAGGGCTGTCTTTTCACCTTACTTACAGTTTCCTTTGTTGTGCAAAAGCTTTTAATTTTCATTAGGTCCCATTTGTTTATTTTTGCTTTTATTTCCAATATTCTGGGAGGTGGATCATAGAAGATCTTGCTGTGATTTATGTCGGAGAGTGTTTTGCCTATGTTCTCCTCTAGGAGTTTTATAGTTTCTGGTCTTACATTTAGATCTTTAATCCATTCTTTGGGGTTTCTAGTCTGCTATTATTGTTCATTTAGATAATTATGGTAGTGTTATTGCAAAGTTTAAGGCTTCTCCTTGAACTGCATTTTTATTTTAACTTAAGGTGAAAATATCCTTAATAAAAATTCTTAAGGTATGTAGGGATCTCAGACTCTATGATAGTGCATTTAGTGGCCAAGACTGCTGCTGACCTCCAGTGTACATCGTGCTCTTTATCCAGAGTAAACAGATCCTAATTCTTATCAGAACACATTGACTCTCAGAATAAAATGCATTGTTTCCTGAATCTCTTGCAGTTATATGCGGCTAAGAGACTAACATCTTATCAATTAGATTTAAGCACATGTTTCGTGCAAGTATTTTGGAAAATCTTATTAAATAGGAAGGAGATAGCTCATGCTTTCCTATCTCATAGTAGAATGCAGATTTAGGGCTGGTGAAAATCCATACAACTTTCCATAGAAGCATGCATCTACTCCACCCTGGATAAGTTTTGTTTCCTGTGGCAGAGCAGCAAAATTAAGTCTTACCATAGTTCACTTCATCGTGGAGCTGGGCACCAGTATTTTTCTCTTCCAGTTAGGCATTTTACTCCACTTCTACTGGAGTGGGTTGCCATTCCCTTCTCCAGGGGATCTTCCAGACCCAGGGATGAAACCTGGGTCTCCTGCATTGCAGGCAGATTCTTTATGGACGGAGCCAACAGGGACGCCCTGAAAAATAATAGCACATCACTTGTTATCCTTGAGACAGCAAATACAAAGTAAAATATTTGAGACCCAAAGATGCAAAATAGTCCCTCTTTCATATTTAGAGGGGTTCCAATTAAGATATTTCATCATATTATTGCATAAAACCCATGGACATATCATTAAGAACTTTCCTAGGCAAGCATTGAAGTTGTCGAGGCTAGTGCCCATATCTATATTGCAAGCTCTCTGTTCCTTGGAGCATCCTTCCATTGTTTTTCTGCGCTTTTTCATTCATGTCAAACTTTCCTTTCGTTAGTTCTATTTCCTCAGGTCTCTGTCAGCTAATCTAATAAACTAAATCAAGTTGAGGTTTTAATGATGAATAATGGCTTATTGTGCTCTTCTCAGATAATATTTGCCTTTTAATAGAGGATTCAGTGTTTTAACCCAAAGGAGCAAATTATACAGGAATTTTAGCAAAAACTATCAGGGAAGATTGAGTCATAGACTATTACTATTGAAATTGACCTTAGAAATCTTGTGAAAATGTCCTATTTCAAAACTAAGGAAACTAAAGCCAGGAAGAAAAAGTCACTTGTTTGTGGTCTTATTGCTTGTTAGTGGCAAATAATAGACAATTAATTCTCAGTTCAGAGCTCTTTCCACTTCACCACAACTGCAGAAGGAGCGTTTTCTAGTAATAAATCACCATCTAGAAGGGTATTACCTCTGCAAGACTGCAAAGTATTCTGCAGTCATTTCTGCTATTCAGTCATAGACGAATCCATATAAAAATGATTCTAAAAATTTTAAATGCAATTTCCACTTACTAAACATTGAAATCGTAAGTTTTTTAAATTTGAAATTAAATAATACTTTTTAAATATTTATGAATTTAAATAAGTTGATCAATTAACTTAATTAGAAATTAAATGAATATTATTTGAAATTAAAAGTATTTTAATCTTTAAATATGCTTTTTCTAAGAAAACATGTCCCCTTGTTCAAATTAATAGTATATACTGCCAAGGGATTTAGACTTCTTAATGAAAAGCCTTTTGTTCTATAATATATACTTATAAAAAAGCCCAGCATTACATATGAAGAAACTAGGTTTACTATCTAATTTTTTGTGTTCTCAAAATCTATGCCTGCCTCTTCTATGACACATGTGATATTTCACTTTTACAGTCTTATTCCTCCAAAAGTGAACTGTTATTTTCAGAAATAGTATGATATGGTTGATACTGTGAGCTTCATTTTCTTTTGCAGATATTACTTTTTATCCCTTATCTTTCCTGAGAACTTTCTGGCTAGTTTGTAAATTAAACTAATGAATTTCCCAATAGATACAAGTAGAAGATGAAATACACCCTCATTTAGTAGAATTCCTTTGCCATTTAGCATGAATATAAATGACTACACATGACAGGCAAAGGTAATTTCAGCCATAAAGCATGATGTTACTTCACCGAAATAATCATGGGTAATAACAGATAAGTCCTTTTAAATTAAACAACTACTTTTAGGATTTTTCTATAATTATTATAGGTGACATATGTTTCATTAACAAAGCATTATGTCCCCAGTAAGGCTATTGTTGTCCAACACTGGGATGCTGAAGTTACTTTGTTTGCAGAGAAACTATTGATTGATTGTGAACATATTTTTAGTTTTAAAAGTTCGAAATTCTAACACAGTATATCTTAGAAAATAAATCTCATTACCTTTTTGTCTGATATGTATGGATATTACAGTGAAGTAAAATGCTGAGTATATGCAATAGCACTGTGCCATAATATCCACTACTGTGAAACAACTATCCCTAATTTTAGTAGCTTAAAACAACAGACCTTTCATTAAATATAAAGTTGTTGTGTTTTACAAAATATTAAAAAGATCATACATCATGACAAAGTGGGCTTTGTCCCAGAAATGCAGGGATTCTTTAATATCTGCAAATCAATCAATGTAATACACCACATTAACACATTGAAAGATAAAAAACATATAATTATCTCATTAGATACAGAAAAAGCCTTTGACAAAATTCAACATCCATTTGTGATAAAAATTCTCCAGAAAACAGGAATAGAAGGAACATACCTCAACATAATAAAAGCTATATATGGCAAACCCACAGCAAGCATTATCCTCAATGGTGAAAAATTCAAAGCATTTCCCTTAAAATCAGAAACAAGACAAGGATGCCCAATCTCCCCACTACTATTCAACATAATTTTGGAAGTCTTGGCCACAGCAATCAGAGCAGAAAAGGAAGTAAAAGGAATCCAGATAGGAAAAGAAGTAGTGAAACTCTCACTGTTTGCAGATGACATGATCCTCTACATAGAAAACCCTAAAGTCTCTACCAGAAAATTATTCCAGCTAATCAATGAATATAGTAAAGTCGCAGGATATAAAATTAACACAGAGAAATCCCTTGCATTACTATACACTAACAAAGAGAAAACAGAAAGAGAAATTAAGGAAACAATACCATTCACAATTGCAACAAAAAGAATAAAATACTTAGGAGTATATCAAAACCCACTGGGGGGGAAAAAAAAAATTAAAGTCACACACACACAAAAAAAGAAACAAAATGCCTATACATAGAAAACTATAAAACACTGATGAAAGAAATCAAAGAGGACACAAACAGATGGAGAAATATACCTTGTTCATGTATTGGAAGAATAAATATTGTGAAAAAGAGTATACTACCCAAAACAATCTATATATTCAATGCAATCCCTATCAAGCTACCAACGGTATTCTTCACAGAAATAGAACAAATAATTTCACAATTTGTATGGAAATACACAAAACCTTGAATAGTCAAAGCAATCTTGAGAAAGAAGAATGGAACTGGAGGAATCAACCTGCCTGACTTTAGGCTCTACTACAAAGCCACAGTCATCAAGACAGTATGGTACTGGCAGAAAGACAGAAATATAGATCACTGGAACAGAATACAAAGCCCAGAGATAAATCCACGTACCTATGGACACCTTATCTTCGACAAAGGAGGCAAGAATATACAATGGAAAAAAGACAACCTCTTTAACAAGTGGTGCTGGGAAAACTGGTCAACCCCTTGTAAAAGAATGAAACTAGAACACTTTCTAACACCATACACAAAAATAAACTCAAAATGGATTAAAGATCTAAATGTAAGACCAGAAAATATAAAACTCCTAGAGGAGAACATAGGCAAAACACACTCTGACATAAATCACAGCAAGATCCTCTACGACCCGCCTCCCAGAATATTGGAAATAAAAGCAAAAATAAATATATGGGACCTAATGAAACTTAAAAGCTTTTGCACAACAAAGGAAACCATCAGCAAGGTGAAAAGACAGCCTTCAGAATGGGAGAAAAGAATAGCAAATGAAGCAACAGACAAAGGATTAATCTCAAAAATATACAAACAACTCCTGAAGCTCAAATCCAGAAAAATAAATGACCCAATCAAAAAATGCGCCAAAGATCTAAACAGACATTTCTCCAAAGAAGACATACAGATGGCTAACAAACACATGAAATGATGCTCAACATCACTCATTATCAGAGAAATGCAAATCGAAACCTCAATGAGGTACCATTACATGCCAGTCAGGATGGCTGCTATCCAAAAGTCTACAAGCAATAAATGCTGGAGAGGGTGTGGAGAAAAGGGAACCCTCTTACGCTGTTGGTGGGAATGCAAGCTAGTATAGCCACTATAGAGAACAGTGTGGAGATTCCTTAAAAACCTGGAAATAGAATGGCCATATGACCCAGCAATCCCACTCCTGGGCATACACACGGAGGAAACCAGATCTGAAAGAGGCACGTGTACCCCAATGTTCATCACAACAATTTATAATAGCCAGGACATGGAAGCAACCTAGATGCCCATCAGCAGATGAATGGATAAGAAAGTTGTGGTACATATAAACAATGGAATATTACTCAGCCATTAAAAATAATACATTTGAATCAGTTCTAATGAGATGGATGAAACTGGAGCCCATTGTACAGAGTGAGGTAAGTCAGAAAGATAAAGACCAATACAGTATACTAACGCATATATATGGAATTTAGAAAGATGGTAACAATAAGCCTATATGCAAGACAGAAAAAGAGACCAGATGTATTGAACAGACTTTTGGACCCTATGGGAGAAGGCGAGGGTGGGATGATCTGAGAGAACAGGATCGAAACATGTATATTATCAAGTGTGAAGCAGATTCCAGTCCAAGTTGGATGCACGAGAAAAGTGCTTGGGGATGGTACACTGGGATGACCCAGAGGGATGGGATGGAGAGGGAGGTGGGAGAGGGGGCCACGATGGGGAACACATGTAAATCCATGGCTGATTCATGTCAATATATGGCAAAAATCACTACAATATTGTAAAGTAATTAGCGTCCAACTAATAAAAATATTTGGGAAAAAGTAAAATAAAATAAAATATAGGTGACAGGAGCTTTGAAAAAAAATGTTGTGTTTCAAGATTTCAGATAGGGCTTGGCTGGTTAAATAAAATGCTTTTCCTTGGTGTGGCCAAGGTCATTCAGTGATTCTCCTCTAGTCGCTCTCATTTGGTCTGGAAAGTCTAAGATGGCTTTGATCACAGACCTGGGCACGTTAATGATGACAGCTGGCTCTTCTCTGTCCTAATGTAGTATCAGAGTTCTATAGTCTTCAACATTGTAGTCAGCCTTCTTATATGACAGCTCAAGACTCCAAGAGTGAGTGTTGTAATAGAAATGAAAGCTATTAGTCTTTTAATATCTGGTCATATAAACTGACCCTGAGTCAGTTTTGCTATTCTTTTAGTCAAAGCCATTGCAGAGTACAGGATTCAAGGTGAAGAGGCATAGACTCTTCCTTCAAACTGTGAGGAGTGTCAAAGGATATGTCATCTTTAATTTGCTACAATTACCAAAGGATTTTTCTATAAATGGAAATGACTATAAGTGTAAGTAATGTGGCCATGTACTCCTGGATATCTTTAAAGATCTCATTTACTTTTGCTTTCATTCCTAATGAAGTTATTATTTTTATAATCTCCAAACATGTTTTTTTAAAGATAGCATTTAAATTACCAAGACCCTTTTCTTCAATAATGCAGAATGCACTTGGAAACTTCTCTTTTAATGAGAAATACTGCAAAGTTCCAATCTGTGCCCTTTGTCCTTCAACCATAAAGATTTGTTGGCACTTAAGCATTGATCTTGTTGATTCCATTTTTCCCCCCTGTGTAGCATAACTTTGATACATCCTAAGGATTGCAGACACTTCCTTTTTTAGCAAAATTATGAATAGAAACTGCTGAACTTAAAATATCAGACTCAAAAAACTTAAACACGGTAGTCATAACAGATACTAAATCTATCTTGGGTAGAAATATATTTTCTATATTTTTCTTTTAATTAGGTTAGCATGTGGTCACTTGTGCAGCTAGTATATAAAGAGGCAGATAAAAATAATTTAGACATTAGTAACCACCAACTGATTGAGAGACTGAATGAATGTTTTATAGAAAAACTAGGCTTGTAGTTCAGCCTAATAGTGTCTTTAGTAAATCAGATTCATTCTAATAGGATAGTTTTACTTTTGCTCTTTAAACACTGTCATGAAAATATATTTTTTCTTTTTTTCTTTTAGTTTTTACCTTTGTTATATTTGGCATATTGTGCAGCCACTATGAATAATATTATGGAGGTTTCTGAAAAAATTAAAAATAATATTACCACATGATATAACAATTCCACTTCTGGGTGTATATCTGAAGAGAATGAAATCATTATCTCAAAGAGCTATCTGTACTCTTATATTTATTATTACAGCCTTATTTACAATAGCCAAGATACAGAAACAACCTGAGTTCACTGATGGATAAATGACTAAGAAAATACTATACACACACACATGCACACATACAATGGAATATTATCCAGCCATAAAACAAATAAGATGCTGCCATTTGCCACACATGGTTGAACCTTGAGGCTAAGTGAGATAAGTACAGAGAACAGATTGGCAGTTGCCAAAGGTGAGAGGTGAGAGTTGGGAGAAATGGGTAAAGCTGACCTTTTGGAGGTCAGAAAGTACAAACTTCCAGGTATAAGATAAATAAGTTCTGGAAATATAATGTACAGCATGGCAAACATAGTTAACAATACTCTATATTTGAGAGTTGCTAAGAGAGTAGATCTTTATAGTTCTCATTACAAGAAAGGAATAACTGTACGGTGATAGATGTTAACTAAACTTCTTGTGGTAATCATTTCATAATATATACATCTATCAAATCATTATGTTGTATACCTTAAACCAATACAATGTTGTAGTGTTGTATGGCAATTATATCTCAATAAAACTGGAAAAATAATTAAATGTGTAAACTAAAATTGGGTTTAAATTTAAAAAAATGATGAGTCCATTTATAAAGAAAATCATGCCTTCACATCACACTTTTCAAAACAGGAGAAGGAGCAATCTCTGGAGCAAGTTTTAAAACATCAATTTGAGGTAGTTAGACAATATTACTTCTGTCTTTATTTAGGACACATTGGTAAATATGACATTTGGGGGATTTTATTTTTGTTTTGATTGTGTTTATATTTCCTTACTTAATTGGTCACTGTGGATGGAATATGTGCTAACAAGTAACTTTTAACTAACCTATCATTTTATACTTGCCCATTCATTCCAAATGCTGTCCTTTCAGTATAATAGATTTTACCATCATTACTCCCTTGCTCCTAATTTACTTGTGGAAATCATAGTTTGCTGGAGATACAAGGAACTCTGCTATTTAATCAGTTCTTCAGCCTTACAGTGTTCAGTCAACATAGATGTTTCCTTAGGCTATGTGGCAAAACATATTTTGTTTTGCTCTAATTAAGAGGTAGGTGGAAGATTAAACTATGGTTCTTCCCCATTATTTTATATTTCTTCTGATCTTTGTAGGTTTTTAAAAATTCAATAAAACTTCATAAGAAATACTTCTATAAAAACTCATCTAAAAATGATTTTTGAAATTATTACTAGAAGCTGGTTATCTCATTAGTGAACTTTGCTTAACTCTCTCATATTATAAGTGATATATAACATTTTGGCTGTCAGAGTTACTCATCGAAATATTCTGATAGATTTTTTTTTTTTTCAGGAAAAAATTTTTTTAGAAAAAAAATGATAAATTTTGTTGGTGACAAAAATGGGTGTAATTGTTCTAGTTCTTTGATCTTTAAACACACAGATTCTGGCAGCAGATTTTGGGAGTCCTCAATCAGTCACAATTTGCAAAGCACTTTTATATACACTATTGTATTTGACCTTACAAATTGTTGAAGTAGGCATTAGTTTTCTATCAATTTTGTAAATAAGGAAACTAAGTGAAAGATCAGTGTTGTTGAGCATGGTCTTATTGGCCATTTTTATGTTTTCTTTGGTAAAATGTTCAGTTACTTTGCCCATTTTTTATTGAAGCTCATTGTTTTTCATTGTTGCTACACTGGGTCTTCATTGCGGCATGTGAGCCTTCTCTAACTGCAGCAAATGGGGGCTATTCTTTGCTGTGGTTCATGGGCTTCTCTTTGCAGTGGCTTCTCTTGCTGGGGAGCACAGTCTCTAGGTGGATGGTCTTCAGTGGTTGCAGCAAAAACTCATTGTTTTTAAAGACCATGTCAGCAAAGATTTCGTGGTTGTATATAAATTTCAAAAATTTCCTTTTCTGGTCATTCTCTCAAGAATAACAATCTTGAAAATATGGGCTATAAGCCTTACCACCATTGAACTTACTTCCCAACTTTAACAAGTAGGGAGGGAGGAAAGATAAATAGTATTTATTATAATAATATTCCAGGAATTACATTAAGAACTTTGCGTGGTATCTCATTTAATCCTTAGAAAACTCTGAACATAGATTTTCTCCAAAACTTCTGATGAGGAAATTCAGATTTTAGTTGTCTTTCTCAAGATTACATTCTGAATATCATGTATGTAACTTATATCAATTTCCCAGAAAGGAATTTAAATTTGTGGTAATTTATTACATGGTCATAGAAGACTAGTATTACATTCTTGTGTGATCATGGTAGAGATATCAAATCTGTCTGGTGTACTCATAGAGAAAAGTACTGGAAATATAACTTCAGATAACAAAGTGTGGAATTCAAGTTTTAGTCTGTTCTTATGTGGACATGGTGAGCCTATGGTAGTTAACTCATTCAGGAAACAGAACAGAAAACAAAGTTCCTACTTATAATCAGCCACATCAATATTACATATATATATATATATATATATATATATATAAAAAATTGAAAATTGTCTCTACATTGTAAAACAGTAAACAATCTGAGAGGTACTGATTATTTTGAACACAGCAGTAATGAGATGACTATCTTCAAGAGTCATTTAGTCTCATCTTTTCTTCCCTGCTTTATGTTTAGAAAATAGTGAAAATCTTTCCCTTATTAACAAGCCACTGACAGCCTTTTCCTTTCTATTACCATAGGTAGGAAATCTAGATAGTAAAAGTAAAGAAAAAAAGCAAGTGTCTTGAAGATCCCACAATGATGCGTGATAAATATTCCATAAACTTGTAATCAAGTCTCTATTTAGTTTTAATTTTGTCCTTTTCAAAACTGTTACTTTAATTTGAGCAACTTATAGTAATCACTGGATATCTTGTTCAATTGTTCATTGCATATTGAGTAATTGATCAATGCAGATAAAACAGTTGAAAATGTAACCAGTATGAAAACTACTTCTACATTGTTCATAACACTGAACATTCATAAAGGAGTTGCAGTTTCTCATTTTTGAGACCTTTTTTCTCACAGACGTAGTAACGTGTGAGATATATTTTCCTTTAAACTTCCATGAACATTTCACCTTAACTTCCAGGAAATGTTAAAGACCACTTAGCTATTCAAAGAGGCTGTTTCAGCTTAGAATATCCCGTGTTGAGCAAAAAGGTTTCCAAGGAGAGTGACGAGTTATCACATAATATCTTCATATGATAAACAGTACCTTTATTGGAAAGAAAAGTAAATACAGAACCATGACTTCTAGTCGAGTGGCAGTAGTTTTATAAGCATAAAGTACTATGGTCACTGGCCATCCTCAGATAAAGATCCCAAAAGCATTAGGTCAGACTGTGATCTTCTCAATTTTGCATGTGCAAACTTCAGCAATTTAGAATTAGTACTTTTCATAAAATTGAAATTTACTAATTTAGTAGACAAGGTTAAGAGGAAGTTAATTTGCATTTCTTCAACAAATGGTGTTGAAAAAACTGGACAGACATGCAAAAGATAAAAACTGAGACACTCACTTATATCACACACAAAAATAAACTCAAAATTAATAAAAGACTTGAATGTAAGATTGGAAACCATAAAATGCCTAGAAAGAAATATAGGAAAAAAAGTTTCTTGACATTGGTTTTGATAATAAATTTCATGCTTGACTTCAAAATCAAAGGCAACAACAACAACAAAAGATAAAAAAGTGCAACTACATCAAACTAAAAAAAAAAAAAAAGAAAAAGAAAAAGAAAAAAAATTCTATACAGCAAAGGAAACTATCAACAAAATGAAGCATAATCTATAGGGTAGGAGAAACTATTTGCAAATTTTATCTAATAAGGGATTGATATTTAAAATATACAAAGAACTCATAGAACTCAATCTCCAAAAAGGAATCAGATTAAATGCAGGCAAGGAAACTGAAGAGAAAATTTTCCAAAAAAGACATACAAATGGTCAATTAATACGTGAAAAGATATTTAGCATCAATAATCATCAAGGAAATGCAAGGGAAGAGAGAAGTGTTGGAGTTCAGTTCAGTTCAGTTGCTCAGTCTTCAACTTTTTGCGACACCGTGAACTACACCATGCCTGGCTTCCCTGTCCTTCACCAACTCCCTTTAAGCCGTCCAACCATCTCATGCTCTGTCATCCCCTTCTCCTCCTGCCTTCAATCTTTCATAGAATCAGGGTATTTTCCAGTGAGTCAGTTTTTTGCATCAGGATGTCAAAATATTGGGGTTTCATCTTCAGCATCAGTCCTTCCAATGAACACCCAGGACTGATCTCCTTTAGGATTGACTGGTTGGATCTCCTTGCAGTCCAAGGGACTCTCAAGAGTCTTCTCCAACACCACAGCTCAAAAGCATCAATTATTCCGTGCTCAGCTTTCCTTTTGGTCCAACTCTCACACTCATACATGACCACTGGAAAAACCATAGCTTTGACTAGACAGACCTTTGTTGGCAAAGTAATGTCTCTGCTTTTTAATATGCTCTCTAGTTTGGTCATAGATTTTCTTCCAAGGAGCAAGCGTCTTTTAATTTCATGGCTGCAGTTACCAACTGCAGTGATTTTGGAGCCCAAGAAAATAAAGTCTGTCACTGTTTCCATTGTTTCCCCATCTATTTGCCATGAAGTGATGGGACCAGATGTCATGATCTTAGTTTTATGAATGTAGAGTTTTAAACCAACTTTTTCACTCTCCTCTTTCACTTTCATCAAGAGGTTCTTTAGTTCTCTGCTTTCTGACATAAGGGTGGTGACATCTGCATACCTGAGTTTATTGCTATTCCTCCCAGCAATCTTGATTCCAGCTTGTGCTTCATCCAGCCCGGCATTTTGCATGATGTACTCTGCATTTAAGTTAAATAAGCAGGGTGACAGTATACAGCCTTGACGTACTCCTTTTCCGAATTGGAACCAGTCTGTTGTTCTGAAGTGTTGGAGAGCGTGTGGAAAAAAGGAACCATTGTACATGGTTAGTGGGAAAGTAAATCGCTGCAGCCACTATGGAGGTTCCTCAAAAGATTACAAATCAAACTTCTATGTCATGCAGCAATTCCACTTCTGGGTATATATATGAAGAGAACATAAATGCTATTCCAAGGTGATATCTGCACCTCCACATTCACTGCAGCATTATTTAAGACACTCAAGATATGGAAATAATCTTGTGTCTGTCAACAGATGAATGTATTAGAGAAGAACTATATATCCACAACAGAATATGATTTAGCCATGAAATAAGGTGTTCCTGTCATTTGAAACAGCATGAGTGAAATTTCAGGGCATTAATGCTAAGTGAAATAAGTCAGACAAAGACAAATACTGTATGATCTCACTTTTATGAGGATAAAAAAAAAAAAAAAAGAATTGCACACGTAGATACAAAAAACAGATTGGTGGTTGCCAGAGGAGAAAGGTGGCAATAAGAGGTGGGCAAAATGAGTGAAGGTGGTCTTAAGGTAAGAGCTTCCAGCTGTAAAATAAATATGCTGTGGGAATGTAATGTACAGCATAGTGAATATAGTTAACAATGCTGTATTTTATATTTAAGATTTGCTATGAGTAGATCTTGAACGTTCTCATACAAGCAAGAAATGCAACTATATGTGGTAATAATGTTAACTAAACTTATTGTGGTAGTTATTGCAGTATATACATATATCAAATCACTATGCTGCACACATAAAACTAATACAATGTTGCATGTTAATTGTATCTCAATTTTAATAAAAGCGAATGAGGAGGAAATCATCTTTTTAACACTTCTTTCATGCATTCGCTAATTTTCATGGTGCCAAGACTGGCAACTGATAAACTAATTCATTTTTAAAGTAGGAGAAAATCAAGGATTTATAGGATTGAAGGTTATACAGTTGTTTTTTTTTTTTTTTTGAGTGCTGTTTAAGAAAAATGATACAAAGTTATGATTATAAATTTGCTTGTCTCCCCAATAGAGTGTGTAAAGGACCCAAGAAAATGAAGAACCCTAAAGTTTGCATTTCATTAATACATTGTAAGCACCTTCTTCAAAGGTATTAAAAATATTATAAGAATAATTAGTACTTGGTAAATGTGCATTTAAGTAGTTTGGAAGAAAAGACTAAGGGGAAGTTGTGTCTGTTAGACGAAATATGTTTTATAATACAGTGTAAACAGACAGCTGACAACTAGTGCTGGGTAAATCCCATAGAGGATTTGAATGTAATGCAATTTGTAGATTCTGTTTCCGTAAAGCATCCTTATTAACTACAAGTATTCCTAGGAGGTTTGATATTTTCTGATTCAAAAAGTCCTATGTATTCAATTCTACTCACAGGTAAAAAATAAAAATGTTTCTATTAATTTTAATGGTTATTATCAACTAGTCACACATTCTTGGCTATCTTGCAACTTAGAATTGAAAATTTAGAATTAGGGCATTTTGAGCCTTTTAAAAATGAGGAGACTTTTAAAGATAGAATTACCATTTTTTCCTTTTTTGAAGTTGATATATTTTCAATATTTGTTTCATTTTTAGTGATTTTCTTAGACAGAATATTTTTTACATTTTTTCCCAAATTCACATTCTTATTTAATAATTTAAAAATGAAATTAAAAATATATATGTAAAACATTATTCCTTTGAATCCAGAATACCTCCCTTGCCTTAAATTTTAGAAATTGAGACTTAACATACAGAAATGACCTCTTCATGGAATAAACAACACAACAGTAAGAGAGCTTAGTGTCCTTGGCTGAAGTCTTGCTTTTTAAATCACTGTGGAAGGGAATGTGCATGCCTCGTTCATACTAAGAAAGCGCTCTACCCAAAATACATCCCCACCTGAAGTCAAATGCCATCCTTGACAATTCTTTATATCAAGCATTTTCTTCACCTGACATTCTTATTTTGGCATTTAATACTCCTGGAATGATTCATACTTTAAACTACCAGTGTATTTAAATGAGTTCCTCAGTTCAATTTCTTTAAGAGTAGTAATCAATCTGTGAGATTATTAGACATCTGTGCAAAGGGACCTCGCAGTTTGGGGGAAAAAAAATCAAATAGAGAATTAAGGGATGCTGAAAACATGTTTCTCTAGAATCAAACATGAATGACTCTATATTTACTATGTCCTACATTAGAATGATTGATATAACTGGCATAAGGCTTAGCTCTTGACTTTAAAAAGTCTTGTTGCTACACCTGGATCCCCTCCAAAACTATCTTGACTCAATCTATTTTCCTTGATTTTCTCATATTACTCTTTCTTCGGTGATTTCTTTTGGACTACTGGCCTTCTCAGAGATCTTTTACCTGAAATGAAAAAGTGTATCTGGACAAATTACAATAAAAAAAACATTTATAGAATTGTTTCTTATCAGTCATTGAATCCTAGCTAGATAACTCACAGTAGCTATCAATGAAACCACATTAATAATAATAACAATATTAATTATATATAACAGTTATTGGGATTTACTATGTTAAGAATTCTTCTGAGCACTTGCATTGATTATCTTACATAATGTTCAAAATAACATTATGAGATAGATATTATCTTCTTTTATTTTTGAATGATGGAACCAAGAAACAGAGAGTTTCAAAAGCTTTCCTAGGATTACACAGGGTTTCCTCGATGGCTCAGCAGGTGAACAATCTGCCTGCAATGCAGGAGACACAGGAGTTATGGGCTTGATCCATGGGTTGGGAAATCCCCTGGAGGAAGAAATGGAAACCTACTCCAGCATTTTTGTGTGGAGAATTTCATGGACAGAGGAGCCTAGTGGACTACAGTCCTTGGGATCACAGAGAGTCAGACATGACTGAAGTGACAGCACACAGGATCACACAGACAACCTGCAAGTAGACAGTGCCAGATTTTGAACTCCCATCTTCTAAGAACAGGGCCTATACATCTTGACATTGTGCATAATTTCTTATATAGAAAATATTTTCAATAATTTTAGCATAGCAATAATTGTATGAGCACTGTGGCCTTGTGTTAGCACATTTACTAAGCATAAATATTACTCAGTATAACATAAATCATAATTATTGCAAATTTCCAGATTGTGAAGATGGTCATTCATCTATATGCATTTATTCTATTAGGAATCCTTTTTCTGTATTAGAAAAAATTAAAATCAGCATGACATTCCAGATTTTCATTCTTTAGTATAAATTATATAATAATTTGGCTTAAGTGGCTGGACTCTAACTAGCTTGTAATTTATTGCATGGCAGCATGAGTAGTATCATGTGAAACCATAAAGAGAGTTATAACCTTTGATACTTGTGGATTAGAATTATGAAACTTCTGTCTCAATTCTTTTCCTATATATTTTATTTAGGAGCAAAATGTTGATCAGTAGCTTAACTTAAGACCTCTGTGAGAACTTATTGTGGAGCAAAAAACAGACTATATGCTTCCTATCTAGATTAAGTAAATTATTCTTAATGCCAAATAATGAAAAAAATTACCCATTATTATTGGTATGCACAAGACCTCTCCCCTACCCCCAACTTGAGTTGCAAAACTATTTCCAGCTAGAAATAAGTTATTTCTGCCTATTTATAGCCCACTGATAATTATTGCCCAGTAGTTTTGTAGACTACTGTAAAAGAGAGAAATAAAAAAAGCAAAAAGTAAAGGAAAAATGGAAAGATATACCCAATTGAATGCAGAGTTCCAGAGAATAACAAGGAGAGATTAAAAAAAAAAAAAGAAATAAAGTAAAGAAAGAAGGAAAAGCCTTCTTATGTGAACAGTGCAAAGAAATAGAGGAACGTGTTAGAATGAGAAAGACTAGAGATCTCTTCAAGAAAATTTGAGATGCCAAGAGAACACTTCATGCAAAGATGGACACGAAAAAACAGAAGGGCAAGGACCTAACAAAAACAGGAGAGATTAAGAAGAGGTGGCAAGAATACAGAGAAGAGAGCTTCCTTGGTAGCTCAGTGATAAAGAATCTGCCAGCCAATGTAGGAGACATGGGTGTGATGGAATTCCACCATCCTTTTGAAATAGCTGGGCTATTTCAAAAACTAAAAGATGATGCTGTTAAAGTGCTGCACTCAATATGCCAGCAAATTTGGAAAACTCAGCAGTGGCCACAGGAGAGGAAAATATCAGTTTTCATTCCAATCTCAAAGAAGAGCAATGCCAAAGGTTGTTCCAGCTACCATACATTTGCACTTATTAAACATGCTAGCAAGGTAATGCTCAAAATCCTTTAAGCTAGGTTTCAGCAGTACATGAACCAAGAACTTTCAGATGTACAAGATGGATTTAGAAAAGGCAGAGGAACCAGAAATCAAATTGCCAGCATATGCCGGAACATAGTAAAAGCAAGGGAATTAAAAAAAAAAAAAAAAAAACTACTTATGTGTTACTGACTACAGTAAAGCACTTTGTATATATCACAACAAACTGTGGACAATTCTTAAAGAGATCGGCATATCAGACCACTTTGCCTGTCTCCTGAAAAACCTGTATGTAGGTCAAGAAGCAACCGTTAGAACTGGACATGGAACAATAGACTTATTCAAAATTGGGAAAGGATTATGTTAAGGCTGTGTATTGTCAGCTTTCTTATTTAACTTATATGTGGAGTACATCATATGAAATACTAGGCTGGATGAATCCAAACCTGGAATCAAATTGCCAGGAGAAATATCAATAGCCTCAGATATGCAAATGATACCACTCTAATAGCAGAAAGTGAAGAGAAACTAAAGAGCCCCTTGATGAGGGTGAAAGAGGAGTGTGAAAAACCTGGCTTGAAACTCAAAGTTAAAAACTTAAGGTCAGTTCATGGAAAATACAAGAGGAAAAGGTGGAAACAGTGGCAGATTTTATTTTCTTGGTCTCCAAAATCACTGCAGTCAGTGACTATAGCCACAAAATTAAAAGCTTGCTCCTTGGAAGGAAAGCTATGACAAAACTAGACAGCATATTAAAAAGCAGAGACATCACTTTACCAACAAAGGTCCATATAGTCAAAACTGTTTTTTCTAGGATGTGAGAGATGGACCATAAAGAAGGCTGCACACCAAAGAATTGATAGCTTCAAATTGTGGTATTGGAGAAGACTCTTGAGAGTCCCTTGGATAACAAAGCGATCAAACCAATCAATGTGATAGGAAATCAACTCTGAATATTCACTGGGAGGACTGATGCTGAAGCTACAACACTTTGGCCACCTTATACAAAGAGCTGACTCACTGGAAAAGACCCTGATGCTGGGAAAGAATGAGGACATGAGGAGAAGGGAGTGACAGAGGATGAGGGGCTTGGATGGCATCATTGACACAATGGACATGAGTTTGAGCAAATTCAGGGAGATTGTGAAAGACAGAGAAGGCTGGCTTGCTACAGTACATGGAGTGGCAAAGAGTTGGACATGACTTTGTGGCTGAGCAACAAATTTTGTAGACATGTCATATTTTCTCCTAAGTAACCAATAGAAACCCTAGGCAACCTCGAGTATCTCTACACAGTGAAAATAACACTGAAAAATGTTTTGGTATCATAAGTTTGCTCAAGAATTTGCTAGATGATGAATATATGAACAAGAAGTTTAGTCAGTTATGACTGAGCGACTATCATACACTCACTGATGTCAATCAATGCAACTCTTGGTGATTTGGTGTTCACATCACAAATTATACTAATTGGTACAAAAGCTAAGCCAGAGACAGAATAAGCCATGGAAACGGAACACTTATTTTGTCACTCTGAGTAGTGATCTCAATTGTCTCTCCCCACTTAGTTTTTAAATTTTTTTCTCTCTCTGTCTCACTATTGTTTCCATAAAATTTTCCAAGAATACTTGCAATTTCTAAAATATCTCAAATAACAAAGAAAAATATTACAGAACAAAATATATAAAGGGTATAATAAATTATTATTGGATTAATATGCTATTATGCTGAACTAGAGTATGTTGTATTATAAATACTGCATACCTATATACCTCTTCCCCTAAATTTAAGAAAGTATATTTTTTTAAGCTCAGGGCTCAAGACTTAGATATCCATACTGCCATTGTTATATAAGAGATGATAGAATGAAACATGTTACAGAAATAAGCAAAAATAAAATCAAGGAAACAGAGAGTGGGGATAAAATTAACAGTGCTGTGGGTATGAAGTCAGTAAAACACATCATGGCAATTTTTTATAATCATCATTGCATTTAGCCTCTTTAGAATCAAGTTGGATGGGGCAATACAACATTATTTGTTCTGTAGAGGTAAATGCAAATGAAGTATAGTGCTTTTAGTAGAACCTAGACACAACCTTGAAGATCAGATGATTCATGAGATATTGATGAATCACAAAGTTGCTACGTGGATTAAGGCCCTGACCTTGTGTTTTTGAAAGGGAGTCTGAAAGGTAAATCTCTTATTATGACATGAATTTTTAAAACCCTGTGTTCTACTTTTAATAACCTTCAGTAAAATAATAAAAATTAATCAAATATTTTCAAGATCCATCTGGTTTAGTACCCTTACAAAACAAAAAATGTCAGTTATCACTATACAATTAGAGAAAAATAAACACAATATTTATCTATATACTATCACCATTTCTTTCAATACAGACATTCAAAACATAGGTTTTTAGCTACATTACTGTTAAACTGCTTGCCATGATCTTTGGATTTTGTTAAATAGATCTTTGTAGTAAAATATATTTTTTTCAAGTAATGAGGGAGCCTGTAGAGTTTGAATTCCATAGCTTAACTTCAAATACCTGAACTAGTTCTTGTAGATAATCAGACTCAAACATATAGGGGCATTTTATGAATTTCTTATGTTTTAGGAATGCCCAATTAAAATTGCAAGATCAATTTTCTGAAGGGATACAAGGAAAGTTTGTGGAGGAAAAGGATAGGAGCTAGAGTGAGGATAGATTAACACAGACAATGAGCCTGAGCCCAGCTAGGATACTGTTAGAAACTGAATGGAAGGAAGATGTGTGGCAGTAGAATATCACCTGTGGAATAATAGAGATAAGTTCCTACATGAAATGTGTTGAGAATTTTTGATACCTATGCTTCTGAGACATGGGGAGAGGCTTTCTCAGAGAAGGGCTGAGGAGGACTGGCCTAGTGTTCCATTATACATTTTCAAAATAGAATTTGGCAAATACAGGCATCAGTGTCCAAGGGAATCTAATGTGGTGAAAAGGATGTGGTGTTGGGATTGTAAGAGATAGACATTACTTGAATGAGTACCCAGCATATTTACAGTGTTGTCCCTTCAACTGACAAGGGAGACAAACTGTGCAATTGATCTTCATATCCCTTCCTTGTCAGGGAACCTTTAACAGGAGGATTCCTGTGTGCTGTTTTCTGTCTCTCATAAATTCTCTGTTCCTTATCAGTTAATGGTAACAGAAATGAGTGGAGCAGCATGCTGCTCCCAGGACTGAGGTCACAGGATGAAACACATGCATGGATTTCCTTCAGTAAAAATTCTCCTTAAGACAAAACTGCTTAGTCATGACCCTTGAGATATGCATTGTCTTCTGACCTTATGACTATTGTTAATTCCTGGTTCCCTTGATAATGGTTGCTGTACATTTGGTTTTCTGATTTTTATCATTGTGGAAAGAAATTCCTTGTACAACTGCCTATATATACTCACAGAAAGATCATTAAAACACCCTTGCTCCACCAGAGACTTGGGTCCCTGTCTCTCTCTCTTTCTCTCCCTCCCCCTCCTGCTAATTCTCTGGAATGTGGAAACCTGCCAAGCTCACTCTCCTGCCTGGGCTTTCAAGACTTCTTCGAGAGGGCATTCTGTGCCTCCGTGAGCAGTACAAGCCCTGATCTAGGGCTTTATTGTTTCTCTGCGTAACACAGGGGATATTAGCTTCTTTCTCTCTTTCACTTTCTCATCGTCAACTCCCAACCACCAGGTTCTGGTTCGTTAAAGGACCGCAACACTTCCCTAGTGTATTTTATTTTATTTTATTTTATTTATTTTAATTGGAGGCTAATTACTTTACAATATTGTAGTGGTTTTTTCCATTGACATGAATCAGTCATGGGTTTACATGTGCTCCCCGTCCTGAACCCCCCTCCCACCTCCCTCCCCATGTATTTTAAAAACAACTGGAAATGGTCTGGTAAACCACAACTTGGTTCCTATAGAATATTAGAGTGTAAGTCAGGTTGAATTGAGGCAGAATCCCAATCGTGTGGTCTGAACACAGAAGAACGTCTTTGTTCATTTCGGCTACTAAAACAAAACATTGTAGACTGGGTAATTTATAAGCAACAGAGATTTATTTCTCAAGTTCTTAGGGAGTCCAAAACCAAAATTCTGGCAAACCAATGTCTGATGAGTTCTTTCACCCTGGTTCACCTTCTTGCTGTATCCTCACGTGGTGGAAGTGGGGAGAGATTTCTCTTAGTCCTGTTTCATAATGGTACTAGCCTCATGTTTGAGGACCAAGCCCTCATGACCTCCTAAAGGCCAGGCCTCCTAATAACATCACTTTTAGGGGTCAGGATTTCAAAATACAAATTTGGGTGTGTCAGCTTAAAGAAAAACATACAATACAGGAAATGTGAGTTTAAGTTTTATTCAGATAATTCATAAATTATTTGTTTATGCCGAGAACTATAGCCTGGGACAGCTGCTCAGTTAACTCTGATGAAACACTTGTGAAGAGGTGAGAAAAAGCCAGTTTATATATGATTTTTGGCTAAGAAATATGTACACTCAAGTATACACAGTGTTAAAAGATTACTGCAAATCACAAGGAATCAATTTAATGATTCAGTTTAATGATTTTAGTGTTTTTCTACATATGAGAATATGTGAAAATCTGGAGTTATTAATATTCTTCCTCTGATATACATCAAACTGTGTGAGGGGCATGATTATCCAAAGCACAGAGTGCCTCTTCCTTTTACTATCTTAATTTCCACTCAGTGTGCACTTTGGTCAGTGAATGCAGTGTATTATGACTTAACCTTTACAAAACTCATTGGTGAGCATGCTTTTGGTTCTTTGTTCACAGAGAGAGACATGAACATTCAGATTATAGTAAGGAAGATGTGAGTGTTTATGCCAGAGACACAAGAACCCAGGTCTGTGGTAGCAAGGAAAATTTCACTATAAATTACTTTGGTTTTTCAGTTAAGTGAGAGCAGTTTATGGGCTAGGTGATAACCAAAGAATCAACAGTACAACGAGGCTTCTCTTAGCCACTGCACAGCTGTGATGCTGTTTTATGAAACAATGTTCACCAAACCCAAAGGAATGTCATTGAAAGCAAAAACCAAGCTTAGTCAATTAATAAGCCTAATAGAAAAGTGATCCATCCAGAAAGTAAGGGCTGTAGTATGAAAACAAAGAAGAATCCAAATGAATGCCAATATAATTAAAGGTGGCAGAACTGGATAGTGAGTGTGCATATTTCCTCAGTTTATGAATACCCAATTTTTATTCAGCCACTATTATGTTTAGAGGTCAGAGGTATAGGACAATTAAAATTGTCAGGCTTTTATTATTTTGGATTTTTCATCAAGCTTGCTTGACATAGGCATCAGGATTCAAGCTGAGAAGAGTTGAACTATGTTCTTTGGAAATTGCTAAGAAACTAATAGGGCTTGCTTTCATTCCACTTAACATAGACTTCTCAACTCTCTGCATAAACACCCCCCAAAATAAAGTATAAGAAAATACTTTGGTTTGAATCTCATTTCAATTCTCTTACCATCTCATGCCTTACAAGAATTCATCACTTTAATAAGGGATGAATTATACAGAGCAGCAACTTCCTGTTAAATGTTAAATAAGTATTACATAGAAGAATATCAGTTTCAGACATAATCACTGAAAAAATATATAATCGGAGTTCTTCAGTGGTTCAATTAAGTAACCAGTCATGTTTGATTTCTTGAGGTCATAGCTGAGTGTGTTGTATTAACCAAGGAAAGATTCATATAAAAGTAGGGTTGGATGTGGTGAATTGTTTCACTTATTTAAAATAACTAAAGACAATATAAAAATTATGTCAGCTAGATAGAGGGTAGGTTTTGAAAGTAGAAAGCAGAGAACACTTGACCATAGAGTTTTATTACAAAGGTGCTATCAAAAGGGAGATACATTGTCCCATATTCTATGGGACTATATGCATTTCTGAATAAGATACTCCTGTGGGCACTGGGATTAAGCACAGGTTTAAAAGAAAAGTTTAAATCAAACATCTAGTTTAGTGCTGTAATATGGCTCACAGTAAAATATTCTATCCAAGTAAGGACTTGGTTGAGGCCATAATTTTTAATTTTACAACTGGTAAAACTGAGCAGAGTTAATTATTTTTAAAACCTCAGGAATTCAAACCTTTATCATCATCATGCAGATTGAAGTGCTTGAGGGAACTTGAAACTAGAATCTTCTGAGGAATACAAGATGAAGAGAATCATTTTGTTAAGTTGCAGCTTAAATTTCCAAGGTAACAACTAGCACTATGCATTTAATTATACTCTCTCCTAATTCAAATACTCTTAGGAAGTAAGTTTCACACTGCATGTAAGTACATGTAAAGTACACCTTAGGAACATAGTGCTCATTCTCTGAACCAGACCATAATTGCTTATCTTCACTAGTTGTTTTTTTATTCAGGTCAATGGTTGGACATCCTCAGCTTGTTAGCATAAGATTTGTCACTCAATCAATATGTTCTCCAAAGAATTTATCGATTTATATGGTTTGAATCATGGAATTATACAGGCACTTTACTTCAGCTATTTTAGCATTGTCAAAATCATCTTCTCAGAATAGTTTGGCCAAAGAAGGCCAATGATTTTAAATTATTTTCCTTGAAATTTGAATGCGTTATTTCCACACTTGCTATTGAGGATCAGCAGTTCTTAATGTAGTTCCTTGGGCTTATTACTGATCTGGGTTCTTGAATTCTTTAATCAATAGCAATTAGTATGAGGACAGAGAAGGAACTCAGGCAAGGCTTTATTGGGACTTGTGCTGCAGCAAGAGGTAGCAAAAATAAGTAATAGGTTCCCTTGCTTGGTCCCTCATGGTGGTGAGGGGGGCTAGCCGGTTCCTTAAATGGGATGAGGGTGGGGCAAATCAGTAGGTTGGCCTGTATGGGTGACTGAGGTGATCTGTCCATCTTCTTGGTGGTGCTGTGTGCAGGGATCATGCATGGTATCCTGCTTTTGCTTCTTGCCCCACAGAAGTGGTGGTTGGATTTTGGCCTTTTTTGCATCTTGTTGTTCATAATTTGTCCCAACTGCACACATGTGCAATTACTTTTAGTCCCTTATAGTTTCTTCATATTCTGTTGCTGGAAGAGATGTTTGTCCATGTGCAAGGACTGTAGTAGAGTTTGCAGGCCCCAGCCTGTCTCAGACCTAAGAGATTACAGCAAGTATTTGTATTTGCATTCAACATTTTATGAATATATGAAACTGCTAGAGAAAAAGTCAAAATTTTCATGAGATGTTCAGAGGACTGTGAACCAAAAATTGATAAGAACACCTTATTTATGTGTGCAAATGACCAATTTTAATATCAAAGATTTGCTTCTAACTGAAATTTAACAGTGTTCAAAGTATGAGTGGGTTAACAAAGTAAATATTGCTTAGGGTTTCATGCATTTAAAAGTTCTCAGTATGTGTTAGTATGCTGTAATGTTCTTTATCTTTCTGGCAAAAACCCACTGAAATGTTGTGAAGTAATTAGCCTCCAACTAATAAAAAAAAATTAAAAAAATTAAAAAAATAAAGCAAAAAATAAATAAATAAATAAATTGCAAAAAAAAAAAATTCTCAGTAATCCTGACCTAAGCATAATCCCCAAATAGGTGTCATTCCTAGAAGAGGAACATCAGGTGTGCATGACAGCCCTGATTTGTGCTCCCTGTTCAAGTGCCTAGTTTACTCCTTGGCATGGAAGCTCACCATCTCAGAATATTCTGAATTTTACAGCTGCTATTTGACTTCCATGTGGCAGCTATGGAGAGCTGTCACCCAATGGTATTAAGATGAATGTTACAACAATTTCTCTTGTGTCTTTCAAGCAATCTACACAATCTAATAGACAGGATAGCAGGAGACTGACCCCATCCTCAAAGGCCACTTGATAGGTCCGCCTGAGACAGCCTAAGAGGGTACGATTATGACTTTTCTTTCCAGCATACAGGTGTTTATTCATTGCTTTAAACCATAGTATATGGATCTGATGCCATTTCCAAGTGCTTCTTTACATCTGCCTAGTAATTAGGATCAGCTGAGATGCCCTTTCTTCTGCTCCTCCAATTTTAATTAGAGGTAAACAAAGGTGGATGTATTTCTGTGAGAGCTGTGCTTTCAGGAGAATCCTTGCTGTTTCAAACTGACAGAAAAGTGAGGCAGCATCTTTCAGTCTATTTTACTCCACTGAGCAGTCTTGGTTTCTTTTCCAGGTTCAGTGTTTTAATGTGCTTGATTTGTATATTTTGAGCTTCATCTTATAAATGACCCTTTAATTTCTGCTTTAAAGGTAAATAGAGAAATCTTCATGGGCTTTAATGAATTTTGGGCATTAATTTGGTTCAGCATTAAAAATCAGGAGGTACGCTTATTTCCCATTTCTCAAAATGAATTTTACCAATAGAACTGACTGTGAGTGAATTGGGAGTCAGATATTATCCTTTTGTCCCATGAAGAAGAAGAAATAGAAAAGGGGGATAAAATAATGGTCGCACTAAGAAAAAATGACTGGGCCCTTGGGGACATGAACTCTCTCTAATATCTTGTATGTTTATGGTTTACTACATAAAATCATAACAACTCAATGGGAATAAATTATTAGCCAATATTCTGATCAGTTTGCATATATCATATCAAACTATAAAATTAACTTTCATTCCTATACTCCCAGTTCTCTTTTCTCATCACATACTGCTTTATCAGTAAGGATTAGTGGCACCAATACATATGATATTGAGTTTATATTTTATAAATCAGAGACACCTCGCTGATTTTTCTTGGATTATATTTACAAGTAGGAAAATACATGCATGTATTAGAGAGATGGTTAAAATGGGTTAAAATTGATT
Organism: Muntiacus reevesi; assembly: GCF_963930625.1. NCBI lineage: Eukaryota > Metazoa > Chordata > Mammalia > Artiodactyla > Cervidae > Muntiacus > Muntiacus reevesi. Next base: position 84,284,421 of record NC_089271.1, on the reverse strand, counting down.
TGAACCTGGTACTGTAGGATTAACTCAGTTTTTTCTTAGCAACCAAAAAGAAACTCTACCTGCTATTTTGGCTGTGCAGCAATCTATTTAGGTTACTCATTATGAGATTTTTTTACTACCTTTTTTTTTTTTCCCGTGTGTTTGAGATGGAATGTGAGGAGAGTCATATAAACAGACATAAACATATTCTGACCTGCTGTGATCTATGGACATTTACATTATACTTTGAGTCTTTTGTATTTTCAAAAATGACAATATGTGAGTTTTCCTGAAAGTGGGACATGAGTTTGAGTAAACTCCAGGAGTTGGAAATGGACAGGGAGGCCTGGAGTGCTGCAGTCCATGGGGTCGCAAAGAGTCGGACATGGCTGAGCGACTGAACTGAACTGAACTGATGCAAAATTCTTCTATTTAATAGCCAACTTCTTTCTCTCCTATTATGTAACACACTTAAAAAGCATTGCAGTATTTAACATTTTAAACTAAACTCATTATATAAAAATACCAAAAAAAATGTAGCACAGACTGCTATAATTCTACCTTTTTTCTGTGTGTGTGTGTGTGTGTGTGTGTGTGTGTGTGTTTACATGTTTGATTATAGAAGTGTGCTTCCCTTTTGGAACTGTTCTTCTGGACAATGCAATCTCTGAGGTCCTAAGCAGAATCCAGGAACACCGATGACTTTATATCACTCTTGGGCATACACATCAATGTACAGCATCCTATAAAATATATTGCATGTTATAAAAAGTCATAAAATGTCAATCTTCTTGTGAATTATAACCATTAAATACTTTTGTACCTAACTGCAAGAGTGAGTTTCTATAATTCCATTACATATTCTCTCATTAATAATTTCAGCATCTGCTGAATGGAGAACTGTGGATGGTAGTGGTTGATTAGGTAGCACAATTGCTTTAAAGCTGCAAAATCAGAGGTTAAACTACTTTCCAGTGAAAATATAATGAACTACCAGCCAGTGACTATGTCAGTGGACATTTCTAAGTAACAATCTGGGTTGCCTTTTCCATTTATCTTGTTCATATTTGCATAACAGAAATCAATGAAAATTCATCTAAAAACAGAATGTTAACTTCCAATCAGTAAGACAGTCTTCTAGGAAAATATTCTAATATTTGTATAGGTAATCATGTTCAAAATCAGTATATGATTTTCAAACACATAAATGTTCTCTTTCTTGATTTAGCATTTGAACCGATAGAAAATCTCTACTTGAAAACCTTTCAAAATCTTTGTATTAGTATTACTGAATGCAAATAAAAAATCAGCTAGATTTTCAGATGTGTGGCCATATGGTTTTTCAAAGATTTATCTGGTTATAATTGCATTGAATAGTATCTTATAAAATGAAAACAAACAAGCAACCAAACAAAATCTTTCAAGTATCTCTAAATTTAAAATTCACCAGAAAATTAGGTTCTCTTATTTAGAACTCACACTTCACATGAAGCTTTCCTTTACCATATTTTGTCTTTTTAAAATCTGTTTTCAACTATTTGTGTTTCTGCAATCAAATGTTACCAATATGAAAATTATAACAAGCATCATGGAAATTGAATTCAAATTAGTAAAACAATTTCTTTTATAGTTTTCTTTCTAGTCTGTGTAAGATCAATCTTTCCTTTGAAGAGGGGTTCAGCAATGCTAGATTTAGCAAGGATTTGAAAGCTTTCTTGGTATTGCCACACCTTTTATTTTATGCCTTACTTTGGAGATTATCTTCTTTTGCCTTTTCAAATTTAGTATTTCAGAGCTACTTCTCCAAATATCTTGTTAATCTTTTTATCTTAAGCATGATAAATTGATGTCTATGACAAAAATTAATGTTAACATCTTGCTAGCCATTTTTGTCGCATTATAACAAAAAAATCTTATAATGGTTTTAAAATGGTTTCTGTATTTATGACTGAAGTCTGCCATCTAGTGGGAATGCTGTATAGAATGGTGGAAAAGTGTTAGTTTTGTAAAACGGAGTTTTAAGGGGATATATCTAGTTTCAGGCTTCAGCAATATGTGAACCGTGGACTTCCAGATGTTCAAGCTGGCTTTATTATTATTTTATTTATTTATTTTTTAATTTACAATATTGTAGTGGTTTTTGCCATACACTGATATGAATCAGCCATGGATATACATGTGTTCCACATCCTGAATCCCCCTCCTGAATCCCCCTCCCACTTCCCTCCCCATCCTGTACCTCTGAGTAAACCTAGTGCCCCAGCCCTGAGCACTTGTCTCATGCATCAAACCTGGATTGGCGATCTGTTTCACAATTGATGATATACATGTTTCAATGCTATTCTCTCAGATCATCCCACTTTCGCCTTCTCCCACAGAGTCCAAAAGTCTGTTCTATACATCTGTGACTCTTTTTCTGTCTTGCATATAGGGTTATTGTTACCATCTTTTTTAATTCCATATATATGCGTTAGTATACTGCATTGGTGTTTTTCTTTCTGGCTTACTTCACTCTGTTTAGAAAAGGCAGGGGAACCAGGTATCAAATTGCCAACATCTGCTGGATCATCGAAAAAGTAAGAGAGTTCCAGGAAAACATCTATTTCTGCTTTATTGACTATGCCAAAGCCTTCAACTGTGTGGATCACAATAAACTGTGGAAAATTTGGAAGGAGATGGGCATACCAGACCACCTGACCTGCCTCTTGAGAAACCTGTACGCAGGTCAGGAAGCAACAGTTAGAACTGGACGTGTAACAACAGACTGGTTCCGAATAGGAAAAGGAGTACAAGGCTGTATATTGTCACCTTGCTTATTTAACTTTTATGCAAAGTATATCGTGAGAAACGCTGTGGTGGAGGAAGCACAAGCTGGAATCAAGATTGCCGGGGGAAATAATAAACTCAGATATGCAGATGACACCACCGTTATGGCAGAAAGTGAAGAACTAAAGAGCCTCTTGATGAAAGTGAAAGAGGAAAGTGAAAATTTTGACTTAAAGCTCAGCATTCAGAAAACTAAGATCATGGCATTGGGTCCCATCACTTCATGGCAAATAGATGGGGAAACAGTGTCAGACTTTATTTTTCCAGGCTCCAAAATCACTGCAGATGGTGATTGCAGCCATGAAATTAAAAGACACTTACTGCTTGGAAAGAAAGTCATGACCAACCTAGACAGCATATTAAAAATCAGAGGCATTACTTTGTCAACGAAGGTTCATCCAATCAAGGCTATGGTTTTTCCAGTGGTCATGTATGGATGTGAGTGTTGGGTTATAAAGAAAGCTGAGTGTCAACGAAATGATGCTTTTGAACTGTGGTGTTGGAGAAGACTCTTGAGAGTCCCTTGGACTGCAAGGAGATCCAACCAGTCCATACTAAAGGAGATCAGTCCTGGGTGTTCATTGGAAGGACTGATGTTGAAGCTGAAACTCCAATACTTTGGCCACCCAATGCGAAGAGCTGACTTATTTGAAAAGACCCTGATACTGGGAAAGATTGAGGGCAGGAGGAGAAGGGGATGACAGTGGATGAGTTGGTTGGATGGCATCACCGAATCAATGGACTTGGGTTTGGGTAGACTCCTGGAGTTGGTGATGGACAGGGAGTCCTGGCGTGCTGCAATTGATGGGGTCGCAAAGAGTCCAATACGACTGAGCAACTGAATTGAACTTATCTAGTTTCACTGGTTTGACTGGGATTATCAGTCACTTTCAATAGCATTTCAATAATTGAATCAACTATTAGGCACACTGGTTACTTTGTGCTTGTGTAGAAACAGCCTGAATGAATGAATTATACATATTAAAAAAAAAAACACATTTGAAAACAGTGAATTTTATTTAATTTGAAAACATTTTATTTCAAATGTGAAAGAGATTATATCTTGTCTACTTCATGAATTTGGTCAACTTTCAGTGTAATTGCATATAGGAAAGTCCTTCTCACTGCCTTCTTCAACAGATAGATTTAATGAGAATATATGTAAGACACAATTTCTGTGTATGTACTACACAGTAAAAATCAAGCAATTGAGGGGAAATGAAACTAGATTATGGTTCTTAATGGTATACCCTAAAGGCCAACCATTTCTTTTTTCTTTTTTTTTCCCACCACCACCCGGCCATTATTTATTTATTTATTTCATTTATTTTTATTAGTTGGACGCTAATTACTTTACAACATTGTAGTGGGTTTTGCCATACACTGACATGAATCAGCCATGAATTTACATGTGTTCCCCATCCTGATCCCCCCACCCACCTCCCTCCCCATCCCATCCCTCTGGGTCTTCCCAGTGCACCAGCCCTGAGCACTTGCCTCATGCATCCAACCTGGGCTGGTGATCTCTTTCACGCTTGATAATATACATGTTTCAATGCTATTCCCTCAGATCATCCCACCCTTGCCTTCTGCCACAGAGTCCAAAAGTCTATTCTGTATATCTGTGTCTCTTTTTCTGTCCTGCATATAGGATTATCATTACCATCTTTTTAAATTCCATATATATGCGTTAGTATACTGTATTGATGTCTTTCTTTCTGGCTTACTTCACTCTGTATAATGGGCTCCAGTTTCATCCATCTCATTAGAACTGATTCAAACGAATTATTTTTAATGGCTGAGTAATATTTCATGCTGTATATGTACCATTCATCTGCTGATGGGCATCTAGGTTGCTTCCATGTCCTGGCTATTATAAACAGTGCTGCGATGAACATTGTGGTACATGTGTCTCTTTCAGATCTGGTTTCCTCGGTGTATATGCCCAGGAGTGGGATTGCTGGGTCATATGGCCATTCTATTTCCAGTGTTTTAAAGAATCTCCACACTGTTCTCCATAGTGGCTGTACTAGTTTGCATTCCCACCAACAGTGTAAGAGGGTTCCCTTTTCTCCACACCCTCTCCAGCATTTATTGCTTGTAGACTTTTGAATAGCAGCCTTTCTGACTGGCGTGTAATGGTATCTCATTGTGGTTTTGATTTGCATTTCTCTGATAATGAGTGATATTGAGCATCTTTTCATGTGTTTGTTAGCCATCTGTATGTCTTCTTTGGAGAAATGTCTGTTTAGTTCTTTGGACCATTTTTTGATTGGGTTATTTATTTTTCTGGATTTGAGCTGCAGGAGTTGCTTGTATATTTTTGAGATTAATCCTTTGTCTGCTGTTTTGTTTACTATTATTCTCTCCCAGTCTGAGGACTGTCTTTTCACCTTGCTTATAGTTTCCTTTGTTGTGCAAAAGCTTTTAAGTTTCATTAGGTCCCCCCTTTTTTTTTTCATTTATTTTTATTAGTTGGAGGCTAATTTCTTTACAATATTGTAGTGGTTTTTGACATACATTTACATGAATCAGCCATGGATTTACATGAATTCCCCATCCCGATCCCCCCTCCCACGTCCCTCTGTACCCGATCCCTCTGGGTCTTCCCAGTGTACCAGGCCCGAGCACTTGTCTCATGCACCCAACCTGGGCTGGTGATCTGTTTCACCATAGATAATATACATGTTTCGATGCTGTTCTCTCGAAACATTCCACTCTCGCCTTCTCCCACAGAGTCCAAAAGTCTGTTCTGTACATCTGTGTCTCTTTTTCTGTTTTGAATATAGGGTTACCTTTACCATCTTTCTAAATTCCATATATATGTGTTAGTATACTGTAATGGTCTTTATCTTTTTGGCTTACTTCACTCTGTATAATGGGCTCCAGTTTCATCCCTCTCATTAGAACTGATTCAAATGAATTCTTTTTAATGGCTGAGTAATATTCCATGGTGTATATATACCACAGCTTCCTTATCCATTCGTCTGCTGATGGGCATCTAGGTTGCTTCCATGTCCTGGCTATTATAAACAGTGCTGCGATGAACATTGGGGTGCACGTGTCTCTTTCAAATCTGAAAGATTTCTTTTATTTTCTTTTATTTCTAGTATTCTGGGAGGTGGGTCATAGAGGATCCTGCTGTGATTTATGTCAGAGAGTGTTTTGTCTATGTTCTCCTCTAGGAGTTTTATAGTTTCTGGTCTTACATTTAGATCTTTAATCCATTTTGAGTTTATTTTTGTGTATGGTGTTAGAAAGTGTTCTAGTTTCATTCTTTTGCAAGTGGTTGACCAGTTTTCCTAGCACCACTTGTTAAAGAGGCTGTCTTTTTTCCATTGTATATCCTTGCCTCCTTTGTCAAAGATAAGGTGTCCATAGGTACGTGGATTTATCTCTGGGCTTTCTATTTTGTTCCATTGATCTATATTTCTGTGTTTGTGCCAGTACTATACTGTCTTGATGACTGTGGCTTTGTAGTAGAGCCTGAAGTCAGACAGGTTAATTCCTCCAGTTCCATTTTTCTTTCTCAAGATTGCTTTGGCTACTCAAGGTTTTTTGTATTTCCATGCAAATTGTGAAATTATTTGTTCTAATTCTCTCAAAAATACCATTGGTAGCTTGATAGGGATTGCATTGAATCTATAGATTACTTTGGGTAGTATACTCATTTTCACAATATTGAATTTTCCAATCTAGGAGCATGGTATATTTCTCCATCTGTTTGTGTCCTCGTTGATTTCTTTCATCAGTGTTTTATAGTTTTCTATGTATAGGTCTTTTGTTTCTTTAGGTAGATATACTCCTAAGTATTTTATTCTTTTTTTGCAATGGTGAATGGCCTTGTTTCCTTAATTTCTCTTTCTGTTTTCTCTTTGTTAGTATATAGGAATATAAGGGATTTCTGTGTGTTAATTTTATATCCTGGAACTTTACTATATTCATTGATTAGCTGTAGTAATTTTCTGGTAGAGTCTTTAGGGTTTTCTATGTAGAGGGTCATGTCATCTTCAAACAGTGAGAGATTTATTTCTTCTTTTCCTATCTGGGTTCCCTTTATTTTTTTCTGCTCTGATTGCTGTGGCCAGAACTTCCAAAACTATGTTGAATAGTAGTGCTGAGAGTGGACACCCTTGTCTTTTTCCTGACTTTTGGGAAATGCTTTCAATTTTTCACCATTGAGGATAATGCTTGCTGTGGGTTTGTCATATATAGCTTTTATTATGTTGAGTTATGTTCCTTCTATTCCTGCTTTCTGGAGAGTTTTTTGTCATAAATGGATGTTGAATTTTGTCAAAGGCTTTTTCTGCATCTATTGAGATAATCGTATGGTTTTTATCTTTCAATTTGTTAATTTTGTGTATTACATTGTTTGATTTTTGGATATTAAAGAATTCTTGCATTCCTGGGATAAAGCCCACAAACTCATTTTATGAGGCCACCATCACCCTAATACCAAAACCAGAGAAAGATGCCAAAAACAAACAAACAAACAAACAAACAAAAACTACAGGCCAATATCACTGAAGAATATAGACACAAAAATCCTTAACAAAATTCTAGGACACAGAATCCAACAACATATTAAACAGATCATGCATCAAGTCATTTCTTTTTAAGCAATTGTGGTTTTTAAAAATGATTATTATATAAACCAGTCTATTCTATCATATCTTGTGATTATTTTCCTCAGGTTAATTGATTAAATGCAATGTGTTCTTTAAGAAAGGTAAAGTTGTCTTGTTTCTAGGGCTCTAACTCCTGTTCTGTCTTAGAACTTTGAATAGTAGCCCTGCAATTCTTATCTTTAGGGACCATTTAAGAGATACCATTAATTGTGAGTTTACAGTACCTCTTGGGGTCTATGATTGAAGAAGCAAAATCAGGTAGATGACAGGAGTGGGGAAATGGCTATAATAATAATCTGAGCACAGTGGAATTAAGGAGAAGAGATAAATTTACAGGCAATTCTATGGATATCTCAAGAAAACGTGGTAAAGGAGACGAGATATGGAGGGGAAAACTAGCTCTTCATTCAATAACAAAAGCAGAGGCAAGACGGTATGCCCACTTATTACTCAATTATCAACTAGGGAGTGGAGTCCAGTTGAAAATTAGGTATTGAGTCTTTATCTATAATGCAAATATTATTGGCATCACTTTAGATAGAAAGATCAGAGTACTTTTTAAAAAGACTTTAATTTTTTGAGCAGTTTAAATTTCACAGCAAAATTGAGGGGAAGATACAGAAAGTTCTAATATAGCTCCTGCTCCACACCCATTCCCCTCACCCCCGCCCCATGCATAGCCTCCTCCATTAGCAACATCTCCCACCAGAATGGTACATTCATAACAGTTGATGAGTCTACATTAACACATTTTAACACACAAAATCCATAGTTTCCAATATGGTTTACTAGGTGTTGTACACTCTATGGGTTTGGACAAATGTATAATGGCATATTTTCATTATTATGATAATATATAGAGCATTTGCACTGCTCTAAAACCCCTCTTTACTCTGCCTATACATCTTCCCATCTGGAAACCATGGATCTTTTTACTTTCTCCACAGTTTTGCCTTTTCAAGAATGTCCTCTGATTGGAATATGTAGCCTTTTCACATTTGCTTATTTCATTTAGTAGTGTATATTTAAGGTCATTGCATATCTTTTCATGGTTTGAAAGCTCCTTTTTAGCATTAAATAATGTTTCATTGTCTGGATGTGCCACAGTTTATTTATCCATTCACCTGCTGATGTACATCTTAGATGATTCTGTGTTTTGCCAATTAAACATTCACATGTAGATTTTTGTTTACATAAGTTTTCAAACCCTTCAGATAAATACCAAGTAGTATGATGACTGGATTGTATAGTAAGATTATGTTTAATTTTGTAAGTAACCTCCAAACTGTCTTCCAAAGTGATTGCAGCATTATACATTGCCACCAGTAATTAATTGCATAGTGAATGTGCAATATGCATTCCTATCATCTATTCCTGTTGCTCCACATCTTTACTAGCACTTGTTATTTCACAGTTCAGGTTTTGGCCATTCTGAAAAGTGTATAGTGGTATCTCATTGTTATTTTATTTTACAATTTCTTGATGCCATGTTGAGAATTTTTTCATATGATTATCCTCAATCTTTACATATTCTTTGGTGAGGTGTCTGTTAAGGTCTTTGACCCATATTTAAATTTGGATGTTTGTGTTCTTATTACTGAGTATTAATAGTCCTTTTTAATATTTTGGATAGCAGCTCCTTATCAGATGTATCTTTTGTAAATATTTTCTTCCAATCTGGGTATCGTCTTCTAATTCTTTTGATATTATTTATTGCAGACCAGAAGTTTTAAATTTAATAAAGTCCAACTTAACCATTATTTCTTTCATGGATTGTGTCTTTGGTGTGTGTGTACATGGTAAGTTGCTTCAATTGTGTCTGACTCTTTGCAACCCAGTGGACTGTAGCCTGCCAGCCTCCTCTGTATGTGGGATTTTCCAGGCAAGAATACAGAAGTGGGTTGTCATTCCCTTCTCCAGGGGATCTTCCTGACTCAGGGATTGAGCCCATGTCTCTTACATTGCCCATGTCTCCTGCATTGGCAGGAAGGTTCTTTACGACCTGGGAAGCATGTGTCTTTGGTATTATATCTAAAATGTCATGGCCATCATCTAGGTTTTCTTTTATGCTATTTTATAAAGTTTTATACTTTTGCATTTTGATTATAGGTCTATAATTCATTTGAGTTAACATATGTGAAAGGGAAATATTTATATTTAGATTCATTCTTTTGCATGTGTATGTCTAGTTCTTTCAGCACCAATTATGAAAAGACTTTCTTGTCTCCACTGTATTGCCTTTGGTCAAAGATTAGTTGCCTATATTTATGTGGCTTTATTTGTAGGCTATCCATTTGTTTCCATTTATCTACCTGTCTATTCTTTCACCAGTGTAACGTTATGTTGATCACTGCATCTTTATAGTGAAATCAAGTGGGGTCAGTCCTTTAATTTTTTCTTCTTCTTATTTTGTTGGACATTCTTTCTTTTGCCTCTCCATAAACATTTTAGAATCACTTTGCCCATACTTACTAAGTGACTTCCTGGGATTTCAAATCAGATTGCAAGTTGGGAAGGACTGATATTTTGATAACACTGAGTATTCTTATTCATGTACATAGAATGCCTTTCCATTGATTTAGTTCTTATTTGACTCTATTCATCTGAGTATGATAGTGTTCTTCTTATATACTATGTACATTAAAAATGTTTATACCTAAGTATTTTATTTTGGGGGTACTAATATAAATCATATTCTACTTTTAATTGCAAATTCTGCTAGTTAACTGATAGTATATAAGAAAGTGATTAATTCCAAAGTGAAAAACTAAAAGCATTTCCTCTAAGATCAGGAAGAAGACAAAGATGTCCACTCTTGCCACTATTATTCAACATAGTTTTGGCAGTTTTTGACACAACAATCAGAGAAGAAAAAGAAATAAAAGGAATCCAGACTGAAAAAAGAAGTAAAACACTCACTGTTTGCAGATTGCATGATTCTATACATAGAAAACCCTAAAGATGCCACCAGAAAATTGCTAGAGCTAATCAGTGAATATAGTAAAGGTGAAGGATATAAAATTAATACACAGAAATAACTTTCATTCCTATACACTAACAATAAAAAATTATAATGAGAAATTAAGGAAACAATCCCATATACCATTGCAACATAAAGAATAAAATATATAGGAATAAATCTACCTAAAGAGACAAAAAGACCTGTATGCAGAAAAGTATAAGACACTGATGAAAGAAATCAAAGAGAACACAAACATATGAAGAGGTATACCATGTACATGGATTGGAAGAATCAATGTTGTGAAAATGACTATACTACCCAAAACAATCTATAGATTCAATGAATCCCTATCAAGCTATCAATGGTATCATTGACAGAACTAGAACAAAAATTTTCAAAATTTGTGTGGAAACACAAAAGACCTCGAATAGCCAAAGCAATCTTCAGAAAGAAAAAATGGAGCTGGAGGAATCAAACTCTGACTAAATTATTTCTTAAAGCTACAGTCATTAAGACAGTATGGTACTGGCATAAAAACTAAAATATAGACCAATAGAACAAGATAGAAAGCCCACAGATAAACCCACACAACTATGGGCACTTTATCTTTGGCAAAGGAGGCAAGAATATCCAATGGAGAAAAGACAGCCTCTTCAATAAGTGGTTCTGGGAAAACTGGACAGCTATGTGTAAAAGAATGAAACTAGAACACCTAACACCACACACCAAAATAAAGTTAAAATTAATTAAAGACTTAAATGTAAGGCCAGAAACTATAAAGCTTCTAGAGGAAAACATAGGTAGTACACTCTGACATAAATCACAGCAAGAGCCTCTATGACACACCTCCTAGAAAAATGGAAATAAAAATAAACAAGTGGGACCTAATTAAATTTAAAAGCTTTTGCACAACAAAGGAAACCATAAACAAGGTGAAAAGACAGCCCTCAGAATGGGAGAACATAATAGCAAAAGGAACAACTGACAAAGGATTAACCTCCAAAATGTACAAGCAGCTTATGCAGCTCAATGCCAGAAAAACAAACAACCCAATAAAAAAGTGGGTAGAAGACCTAAATAGGCATTTCTCCAAAGAAGACATACAGATGGCTAATAAATACATTAAAAGATGTTTAACATTGCTCATTATTAGAGACATGCAAATCAAAACTGCAAAGAGGTATCACCTCACACCAGTCAGAATGGCCATCGTCAAAAAATCTACAAACAATAAATGTTGGAGAGGGTGTGGAGAAAAGGAAATCCTCTTGGACTGTTGGTTGAATTGCAAATTGATACAGCCACTATGGAGAAGAGTATGGAGGTTCCTTTAAAAAACTAAGAATAAAACTACCATATGACCCAACAATGCCATTACTGGGCATATACTCTGAGGAAACCATAATTGAGAAGAACACATCTTCTTTGCAGCAGTATTTACCATAGATAGGACATGGAAGTAACCTTATGCCCATTGAGAGATGAATGGATAAAGAAGTGTGGTACATATAAAGAATGGGATATTACTCAGCCATAAAAAAACACATTTGAGTCAGTTCTAATGTGATAGATGAAGTCAGAAAGAGAAAAACAAATATCATATATTAATGTATATATATGGAATCTAGAAAGATGGTACTATTTTCAGGGTGGCAGTGGAGATACAGACATATAGAACAGGCTTGTGGACACAGCGGGGGAGGGAGAGGGAGGTTCGAATTGAGAGAGTAACATTGAAACATATGTAATTATGTTTCATAAATTATGCTATATTTACCATATGTAAAATAGATGGTCTGTGGGAATTTGCTGTATGATGCAAGAAGTTCAAACCCAGTGCTCTGTGACAATCTAGAGGGATGAGATGGAATGGGATGTGGGAGGGAGGTCCAAGAGGGAGGGGAGGGGACATATGTCCTATGGCTGACTCATGTTGATGTATGGCAGAAACGAACACAATACAGTTCAGTTCAGTTCAGCCACTCAACCATCTCTGACTCTTTGGGACTCCATGAACTGCAGCATGCCAGGCTTCCTTGTTCATCCCCAACTCCTGAAGTTTGTTCAAACTCGTGTCCATCGAGTTGGTGATTCCATCCAACCATCTCATCTTCTGTTGTCCCTTTCTCTTCCCGCCTTCAATCTTTCCCAGCATCAGGGTCTTTTCCAACAAGTCAGCTTTTTTGCATCAGGTGGCCAAAGTATTGGAGTTTCAGCTTCAGCATCAGTACTTCCAATGCATATTCAGGACTGATCTCCTTTAGGATGGACTAGTTGGATCTCCTTTCAGTTCAGCGGACTCCCAACAGTCTTCTTCAATACCACAGTTCAAAAGCATCAGTTCTTCGGCGCTCAGCTTTCTTTATAGTCCAAATCTGACATCCATAGATGACTACTGGAAAAACCATAGCTTTGACTAGGCGGACCTTTGTTGGCAAAGTAATGTCTCTGCTTTTTAATCTGCTGTCTAGGTTGGTCATAGCTTTTCTTTCAAGAAGCAAGTGGAATGGGTTGCCATGCCCTCCTCCAGGGGATCTTCCAAACCCAGGGATCGAACCCAGGTCTTCACATTGCCTGCGTATTCTTTACCATATGAGGCACAAGGAAGCCCATGAATACTGGAGTGTGTAGCTTTCCCTTTTACAGCGGATATTACTGACCTAGGAATCAAACTGATGTCTCCTGCATTGCTGGTGGATTCTTTACCAACCGAGCTACCAGAGTAGTCATTCTCTTCTCCATGATGCAAGGTTGCAGAATAGAAGTTTAATATACAAAAGTCAATGACTTTCTTTTCTTTTTTTTAAATAAATGTATTTATTTTTAGTTGGAGGATGATTGCTTTACAATATCGTAAAGATCTGCTGGAGAAGGGATAGGCTACCCACTCCTGAACTCATGGGCTTCTTTGTGACTCAGACGGTAAAATATACGCCTGCAATGCAGAGACCTGGGTTTGATCCCTATATTGGGAAGATCCCTTGGAGGAGGGCATGGGAACCCACTCCAATATTTTTGCCTGGAGAATTCCCATGAACAGAAGAGCCCGGCGGACTGTAATCTGTGGGGTCGCAGGAGTCAGATATGACTTAGCAACTAAAATACCACCACCACCCTTTCAATGTCCATAATACCATCTCCTCTTTTATTTCTGATACTAGTAATTTGTGTTCTCTCTCTTTTTATTATTATCCTGGATAGAGATGTAGCAATTAATCTCAGATAACCAACTTTTGGCTTCATTGATTTCTCTATTGAATTCCTATTTTGTTTTCATTGATTTCTAATGCAATACTTACTTTTTTTCTTCTGCTTACCTTGAATTTATTTGCTCTTCTTTGTCTAATTTCCTAAAATGCAAAATTAGGTTATTGATTTTAGATGTTTCTTCTTTTCTAATATATGCATTAAATGCTATTATTTTCCTGCTAAGTACTATTTTTTACTACATCTCACACATTTGATAAATTGTGTTTAAATTTTCATTCAGTTAAAAATATTTTTAAATTTTTCTTGAGATTTCTTCTTTGCTCCATGTGCTATTTAGAAGGATATAATTTAATCCCTGTAAGCATTTGGCAATTGTCCAGTTATCTTTATGTTATTAATTTCTAGTTTAATTCCATCATAGTCTGAGGACAGATTTTGTATGATTTCTATCATATTAAAATTTCTGAATTTGTTTTGTGACCCGAAATGCAATCTATCTTGGTAAATGTTACATGTGAAATTGAAAAGAATGTGTATTCATGTATTCTGGTCTTGTTGGATAAAGTAGTATATAGGTATAGATTACATCCAGTGATTCATGTTGTTGTTGAATTCAGCTATACCCCTACTGATTCTCCTCCTGCTTGATCTGTCCATTTCTATAAAGCAGTCTCATTATATCTTATATAAAGATATCTTATATATGTTATAGTTGATATCTCCAACTATAAGAGTGGAGTCATATATTATGTTTGAAATGCTATTACTTTTTGCCTCATGTAATTTGGTGTGCTATTGTTAGGTATGTATAAATGAAAGATTATTACATCTTCCTGTAGAAGTGACCCCTTTATTCTCATTCAATACCTTTATGTCTCATTGATAATTTTCCTAGCTTTGTTTATGCTTGGTCTGAATATGCCTACTTCCACTTAATTTTGATAAATTTTACCATGGTATATTTTGCCCTCTATTTACTTTTATCTAAGTGTGCCTTTATATTTAAAGTGGATTTCCTGTAGACAACCTATAGTTGGGTCTTGCTTTTTTGTCTATCTACTTTGACAATTGCTGCTTTTTAATTATCACAGTTAGACCATTAATGTTTAAAGTAACCATTGAAATTGTTGCTATAATTACTGCTCTTATTTGTTGCCCCTCTTCTTTGTTCCTGTTTTCATCTCTATTCTTTTTTCAGTTTTAATTGCATATTTTGTGATTCCCATTTCTCTCCTTTCTGAGCATATCAGTTATATTTATTTTTTAGTGGTTTTCCTAGAGTTTGCAATATATATTAAATATATAGTTACAGCTAATGCCAGTCTACTTTCAAATAATCTTATACCATTCTATGGTAGCACAAGTACCTTATAATAACAATATTTCCTAATTCCTTCTTCCTGTTCCTTGTATTATTGCTATCATTTATTCCACTTACAGTTAAGTGTACATAACCATATACAATCATGCATAATTGAATCCATTGTTGGCATTATTACCATGAACAAATGTTATCTCTTAGGTTAGTTAAAATAAGAAAAATGAATGTTTTTATTTTACCTTAACTTATTCCTTCTTTGATGCTCTTCCTTACTTTATATAGTTCAATTTCTGACCTATAATTTCCATCTCTCTAAAGAACTTCTTTTAACATTTTCTTTAAAAACATGTCTACTGGCAAAAAAAAAAAAGTGCTTAATTTTTTTGTTTGTCTAAGAAAGTCTTTATTTCTTTTTCATCCTTGGAGGATAATTTCACAGACTACAGACTTCGAGGTTGGTGCTTTTTTTTTCCTTTTAAATATTTCATTCAACTATCTTCATTCAGCAAACTCAGTGTTTGTTCTCTTTGCTTTTCAGTTTTGGAGGTTTCTATTGGGGCATTCTCAAGCTCAGAAAGTCTTTTCTCAATTATGTCAAGTCTTTTAATTACCATATCAAAGGCATTCTTCATTTACATTACAGTGTTTTTTGTCTCTAGAATTTTTTTTTTTTTTTGGTTCTTTCTTAGGATTTCCATATTCCAGCTAATATTGCCTATCTGTTCTTGCATTTTACTTTATCCGTTAGAGCTCCTAGCATATTAATAATAGTTGTTTTAAAGTCCCTGACAGATAGTTCCAGTATCCTGATAAGTCTGGTTATGATTTTTGCTATATTCCTTCAAATTGTGTGTGTGTGTGTTTTGTCTTTTGGTAGGCTTTGTAGTTTTTTTCTTGATAGCTGTACATAATACACTTGGTAAAGGAACTGCCATAAATATAACTCACTAAAGTGTTAATGTGTGTCAGTAGGGGAGATAAAACGTCTTGTAGCCCTATGATTAGGTCTCAGTCAACAAAGCCTACCAAAAGACAAAACACACACACACGATTTGAAGGAATACAGCAAGAATCATTACCAAACATATCTTAACAGCAAGTAGGACATTAACATGAACAAAGTGAACTGGAGGTAGATAGTTCCCTTTGGCCAAATGTAAGGATAGAGGTAACGAGAACTGAGTGTTTCCCTTTCCCCAGTTCGTCTCTGACAAATCCCAGCTGGTTAGAGTCTGCTGCTGCTGCTGCTAAGTCGCTTCAGTCGTGTCTGACTCTGTGCGACCCCATAGATGGCAGCCCACTAGACTTCCCCGTTCCTGGGCTTCTCCAGGCAAGAACACTGGAGTGGGTTGCCATTTTCTTCTCCAATGCATGAAAGTGAAAATTGAAAGTGAAATTGCTCAGTCGTGTCCGACTCTCAGCGACCCCATGGACTGCAGCCTACCAGGCTCCTCATCCATGGGATTCTCCAGGCAATAGTATTAGAGTAGGTTGCCATTGCCTTTTCCATTAAGGTCTGATTAGATATTTATTATCTTTATTTGTTAATAGGAATAGAGTATTCTGGTATACTTCAAAGTGATTCTCTTTCCCTTCCTCTTCCAGAAGCAAAGGGATATTTTTATCCAATATTTAGTGTAAAGACATGGTCAAACTTACAGAGGTAAACATGATATTATAGGTGACCTCTTACGACTGAACTGCCTTAGAAATTTTACCTCTATGAATTGTGAACACTGAGCCTCCAGAGATTCATCAATTACACCTAAGGTTTTCCTACCAAGCATGGGTTCTTGTGATGGTTTCCACTACTAAGTCTGCTCTGATACATGGTGACTCCCTCTATTTGCTTTAGGTCTCTCCGATATTGACGGTACTGGTTTGCCTGATATCCTCCTTTGTTTTAGGGTCCAAAAATAATTGCTGATTTTATTAGTCCATTAAACTTTTTACTTGTTGTTAGGATGAAGTGATGACTTCTAATCTTATGTGTGGAATGGGAAACTGGGCCAGTGTACTCTTAACAACCATTGTCTTTCCCATGAAAGGATAAGCTCTCATTTCATTCTTCCAAATCCCATATATTTACTTCTAAACTGTAAGCATTTTTTGTGAAAATGCATATGTATGTGCGCACATACATTTCTTACTGCCTTTGAGCAATAATGTCCCATTCTGATCACTTCCCCATGTCCATATGAGAATGTTTCTCTTGACTTTCATTCAGTATTCCCAAGGAAACACCACAGCCAAAGGGGAAAAAACACAAAAATAAAGGATTAAAAAGACATTTAGGTATTTTATGTTAGTCAAATAGAATAATATTTGTACTCTCAACCATAGTCAAAGTTATTTAAATAAAATTAGAAGCTTTAATTCTGGACTATTACTGATGCTGAATTATTGGATGTAATTGTTCCTGGGAAGCAATTCTTTTAAGGTTCAAACTGAAAGATACATGAAAAATTCGGATATTTCTGATTGATTGATCCCTAAGTACATATCATTTTGAAGTGTGCTTTTCCCAGCACATAGGCTATAGTATAGGTATTGGATATTATTACTCAGAATGGGAATACATGATTAGAAAGTTGTATTATTTGTTTAAAGATATTTATCATTCTTGCCAGGGATGGATAGATAGACGATAGTTAGCATGCATCATAAAATGACATGTTAATACTGTATACAAAGTATCTCTGCCTTATGCAAACACACACACACACACATACGTGATTGTGCACACTCTCACACACTAAATGTTCTTTAATTATAAGACAGGTAGTTAATCCTATAAGAAGAGAAGAGAAGAAATGGTTCAATCATTTTTAATTATTTTTCCCTTTGCATATTATTAGGTTGCTAATAGTTGCCTCTCTAAATTTTTCATTAAAATTTGGTTACAAAACCTAGATCCTTTTCTGAAAAATCTAGTCATTCAATGAATTCAAAAGCAATCATTGTTAAATTATATCTGGTGGTGTTAGTAACCATCTGGCTAATCAAACTGGGTCCTCATCACAACACTTTTTTCTGAATGAACGAATGGTTTCTTTCCTATATGAAGTATCTGGACTAGTTGTTCCCTTCAAGGTGTGGAATCTGATAATAAATTATTAAGGTCAAAAAGATCTGGCCTGAAATATGGTGTTCTGATTCATTAGCTGTGTGATATCAGATAAGCCACAAACCTCTCTGAGATGTTTTATAAGCTGTGAAATACATTAACTTATAAGATTGTTACGAGTTTAGAGTAAGATAAGTATGTGCAAGTAGTTTGTATGTAAAATGCTCTACAAATATGAAGTATTTTCCTCTGTTAAATTGAGACATGGAATTTGTCTCTAGATTTATATGTTTTTGAAATCTTATAAAATTTGAGCATTTTTTCAATTTTTGTTTATTGCTGTTAACTCGTTTGTTTAATTGAGGACCATCACACATTATTTCTCAGCTGCCTCATTTATTCAGTATATGAATTTAGATTTCTGTATTCTAGAAGAAAGCTATTATACATAATTAAAAGGTAGGGATCTTATTTAAATGATTTTGTGAAAATTCTACTATTATTTCTGTCATTCCTTCCTACTTTGCAGACTCAGAAACATCTACTGAAACTTAACTAGGATTATATAGCTATGATTTAACATAATTTGTTTTTCCTTTGCACTTTATAAAATGATGCTGAGTGAGGTCAGTTATGTTTTAAAAGAAATAGGTATGTTTTAAAAGAATAAATTATCAATTCATTTCCCAGTTGGTGGTAAGATTAAGGTGATTATAGAAAATGGCACAAAAACTAAGAGTTTGTATTATGTAGAACATCAGTATTAATATATTAATAGAGACACATTGGACATAAAACTCCTTCACGATTATTTATTAAGCCATTCAGTCTTTACGGAAGTAGAGAATTGCTATCAGATTTATTTTCAAATCACATCCTGGAATCAAGACTGCCAGGAGAAATATCAACAACCACAGATATGCAGATTAAACTGCTTTAATGGCAGAAAGTGAAGAGGAACTAAAGAACCTCTTGATGAAGGTGAAACAGGAGAGTGAAAAAGCTGACTTAAAACTCAAAATTCATAAAATGAAGATCATGGCATCTGGTCCAATCACTTCATGGCAAATAGATGGGGAAAAAGTAGAAACAGTGCCAAATTTTATTTTCTTGGGCTCCAAAATCACTGTGGGCAGTGACTGCAGCCATTAAGTTAAAAGACACTTGCTCCTTGGAAGAAAAGCTATGACAAAATTAGACAGCATATTAAAAATCAATGATATCACTTTCCAACAAAGGTCCATCTAGTCAAAGCTATGGTTTTTCCAGTAGTTATATTTGGATGTGAAAGTTGGACCATCAAGAGGCTGAGTGCCAAAGAATTGAGGCTTTCAATCTGTGGTGCTGGAAAACACTGAGGGTCTGTTGGACAACAAGGTGATCAAACCAGTCAATCCTAAAGGAAATCAACCTTGAATATTCATTGGAAGGGCTGATGTTGAAGCTGAAGCTTCAATACTTTGGCCAGCTGATGTGAAGAGCCAACTCATTGAAAAAGATCCTCATGTTGGGAAAGATTGAAGGCAAAAGGAAAAGGGATAGACATAGGATGAGGTGGTTGGATGGCATCACTAACTCAATGGACATAAGCATGAGCAAACTCCGGGAGATAGTGAAGGACAGGGAGGTCTGGAATGCTGCAGTTCATGAGGTCACAGAGTCAGACATGACTTAGCAACTGAAAAACAGTAACAACAGCTTGTATTACAAATAAAGTCCAAAGCAGTGTTAATGACAGAAATCTAAATTTTTTCTTTCTGCTCCCCCCCCCCACCCCGGCTATATTTTCTACACTTTTTCCATTTAGTGAAAAAAGAATTCTGAATGTTTCAGATGACAAAAACCAAAACTAGTATCAGTGACTAAAGCACTTGTTGTAGAAGATCTGACCTAAGTGTAATAAGCATATTTTAGTAGAAAATTGAGCTCACTATTACTGATTTTGGAATGTACATAAAGTGAGTCCTGTGTTAGCTAGGTTTTGAGGCACAGCGGTTTCTTAATTAATTCCAAAGTAAGATATTAACTAAAGAGAAATTGAGGAAAGTGTCAGTGTTTTATGTTAGAGATGGTCTCTCAATAAGCATTTTCTTCCTGTACTAGGCAATGTTGGGTGATTTTAGATGGAAAATCTTCCCTACACATTGCAGAACTAATATTCTTCCTCAACGTTTCTTCTCATCTCTTTCTTGTGAACTATATCATAATAGTATGAATCAGACACACATGTACAGTTTAAGAATAATGAAAAACAAATATTTGTCTATTTAACACATAGGTTTAGAAACAATATTTTCATTTTTCCTTAGAAACAAAGTTCTTATGTACTTCAATTGCATTGCATTCCCTTTCTCCAGAGTTAACTGCCTTATTTTCCTTATTAATTTTTATCTTGGTTTTCTTTATAGTTGAACCCATGATGTATTTGTTTCTATATAGAACATTTTTATTATTACCAATTCTTAAATTTTAAATAAGTTGAAGTGTAATATATGAATGCACGTAATCTTCTGTGACTTGTTTTTCTCTGAATGTTTTTCCTTTTGCTTTAGTATCTGATGCACTGCTATCTGATGTTTTAAATTTTTTATTGTGTTAAAATGTACAGAACATAAAATTTACAGTTTTAATCCTTTTTAAGTGTAGAGTTCAGTGGCATCAAGTACATTCTCATTGTTGTGTGGCCATCACTGCTATCCATCTCCAGAACATTTTCATCATCCAAAACTAAAACTCTCTACCAAGTACACTTATGAAGGTTTCCTTATCTTTTCTTGCTATTCTTTGGAACTCTGCATTCAGATGGGTATGCCTTTGTTGCATCTCTTCTTTTCTCTGCTGTTTATAAGACCTCCTCTGGCCACCATTTTCCTTTTTGAATTTCTTTTTCTTGAGGATGATTTTAATCACTGCCTCTTGTAAAATGTTATGAACCTCTGTCCATAGTTCTTCAGGCACTCTTTCTATCAGATCTAATCCCTTGAATCTATGATTCAAAAGCTCTTGCTCCTTGGAAGAAAAACTATGACCAACTTAGACAGCATATTAAAAAGCAGAGACATTACTTTGCCAACAAACGTCCATCTAGTCAAAGCTATGGTTTTTCCAGGAGCCATGTATGGATGTGAGTCTTGGACCATAAAGAAGGCTAAGCACTGAAGAATTGATGCTTTTCAACTGTGGTGTTGGAGAAAACTCTTGAGAGTACCTTGGATTGCAAGGAGATCAAACAAGTCAATCCTAAAGGAAATCAACCCTACATATTCATTGGGAGGGCTGGTGCTGAAGCTGAAGCTCCAGTATTTTGGCCACCTGATGTGAAGAGCCTACTTATTGGAAAAGACCCTGAGGCTGGGAATGTTTGAGGGTAGGATAAGAAGGGGACAGCAGAAGATGAGATGGTTGGATGGCATCACTGACTCAATGGACATGAATTTGAACAAGCTCCAGGAGATTGAGAAGGACAGGGAATTCTTGTGTGCTGCAGTCCATGGGGTCACAAAGAGTCAGACACGACTGAGTGACTGAACAACAATGACAACCAAGTAAACAACTCATTGCTCCCTTCTCCAGCCCCTGGTACCAATGGGGCTACTTTCTGTCTCTATGAAGTTAACTATCCTTGTTGTATAAGTGAAATGGTTCAATATTTGTCCTTTTTTGGTATGGCTTATTTTACTTAGTGTAATGACTTCAAGGTTCATCCATGTTGTAGTATTTATCATAATTTTATTCCCTTTTAAGGCTGAATAACATTCTATTCTATGTATAGAATACATTGTATGTATCCATTCATCTGTCAATGGATGTTTGGATGTTTCCACTGTTCGGCTATTGTGAATAATGTTACTGTGAGCACTGGTGTACAAATATCTGTTCAAATTCCTACTTAAAAAGTTGGATATATACATAGAATCAAAATCGCTGAATCATACCATTACTGTTTACTTATTTGAGGTGTTATCATACTATTTTCCACAACAAGTTCACCATTTTAGACTCCCAGCAATACACAGAGGTTTTGAGCTTCTCCATGCACTTGGCAACACTTATTTTCTTTTCCAGTAGCCATCCTAACTGGTATACACGGGTGCTTTCGAAACTCTTACTTTCACAGAACCTCACCCCAGAATTCTCTCTTGATTTACATGTTCTATTCATATGTTTTAGTTCATAATATTGGAAATCCCTGGTGGCTCAGTGGGTAAAATATCTGCCTGAACTGTGGAAGGCATGTGTTGAGACAATCCCCTGGAGGAGGGCATGGAAACCCACTCCAATATTCTTGCCTGGAGAATCCCCAAGTACAGAGAAGACTGGTAGGCTACAGTCCACGGGATCACAAAGAGTTGACCATGGCTGAACGACAGTCACAGCACAGCACATACCTAAGGCCCACTTGACTTTGCACTCTAGGGGTCTGGCTCTAGGTGAGTAATCACACCATCGTGGTTATCTGCATCATTAAGATCTTTTGTGTATAGTTCTTCCATGTATTCTTGCCACCTTTTCTTAATATCTTCTGTTTCCATTAGGTCCATACCATTTTTGTCCTTTATTGTGCCCATCTTTGCATGA
Organism: Muntiacus reevesi; assembly: GCF_963930625.1. Classification (NCBI taxonomy): domain Eukaryota; kingdom Metazoa; phylum Chordata; class Mammalia; order Artiodactyla; family Cervidae; genus Muntiacus; species Muntiacus reevesi. Next base: position 84,261,850 of record NC_089271.1, on the reverse strand, counting down.
AATGTTCCCTTGGTATCTCTTATTTTCTTGACGATATCTCTAGTCTTTCCCATTCTATTGTTTTACTCTATTTCTTTGCACTGATCACTGAGGAAGGCTTTCTTATCTCTCCTTGCTATTCTCTGGAACTCTGCATTCAGATGGGTATATCTTTCCTTTACTCCTTTGCCTTTAGTTTTTCTTCTCAGCTTTTTGTAAGGCCTCATCAGCAACCATTTTGCCTTTGTGCATTTCTTTTTCTTGAGGATGTTCTTGATCACTGCCTCCTACACAATGTCAGAAACCTCTGTCCATAGTTCTTCAGGCACTCTGACTATCAGATCTAATCTCTTGAATCTATTTGTCACTTCCACTGTAAGGGAGGTGATTTAGGTCATACCTGAATGATCAAGTGGTTTTCTCTATTTCCTTCAAAGTAGATCTGAATTTCACAATAAGGAGTTCATGATCTGATCTACAGTCAGCTCCCCGTCTTGTTTTTGCTGACTGTATAGAGCTTCTCCTTCTTTGGCTGCAAAGAATATAATCAACCTGATTTTGGTATTGAGCATCTGGTTTTGTCCATATATAGATTTGCTTCTTGTGTTGTAGGAAGAGGGTTTTAATATCGCCAGTACGTTCTCTTGTTTAGGTCTTTTCAAAATATCTCTGATATTTTGCAATTATTGGCATGTGTTTCACAGTTTTGATGTATTTTTCATATTTTTGATGCTAAGTATTTTGAATCTTTAATGTTATATTAAATTGCAATGTTTTATTTCAATTTCTGATTGCTTGTTTCTACTTTATAGAAATATAATTGAATTTATATATTACTCTAGCATCCTGCATCTTGTGTTAAATTTATTACTTCTACTCCCTTTTATGTGTGAACTTTATCACATTTTCTTCATAGATGAATATTGTACTCAAATAAAGGCAGTTTTATTCCATCATTTCCAAATTCAATTCCTCTTACTATTTTTTTTTCTATTTTGATTGAACAGAGTAATAATTTTAGTATACTGGTGAATAACAGTAGTGAAATGGTTTTGTAGGGAAAGAAATCTCTTTCACCATTAAACTGATGTTAGTTTAGATTTTTTCTAGATATTCTTTTACAGGTTGAAGAAGTTCCTTCTACCTTCCTGAGAGCTTTTTACTTTTTGAAATCAGGAATAAATACTAAATTTTGTCTAGTGATTTGTCTGCATCTATTGAAATGATATTATGTTCTTTTAAAAAACATATTAATATGACAAATTATATTGATTTTGAATGCTAAGCCATCTATGCTTTCCTTGGATGAGCCCCATTGGTCATAATATATTATCATTTTTATATATTGTTGGATTTGGTTTGATAAAATTTTGAGAATTTTGCATCTGTTTTCAAGAGGAATACTAGTCCAAAGTTCTGTTTTCTTGTGATGTCTTTGACTGTTTCTGATATCAGGATAATGCTGGCCTTGTTGAATGAGTTGGAAGCATAAGTCTTCCTCATTTTTCTTGGAGATTTTGTATAGAATTGTTATTATTTCTTCTATAAATATTTTATAGCATCCAACAAAGAAGCTATCTGGGCATGGAGTTTTCTATGTGGAAAGGTTTTTAACTATTAATTTCATTTAAGTAATATATAGAGAACTCTTCAAGTTATTGATTTTAAATAATATATATTTCATACATACAATATAGTGATTCAAAGTTCTTTATGGATTAAACTCCTTTTATAGTTATTAAAAATATTGACTATATTTCTTGTGCTCGACAGTGCATATTTGTAGCTTATTTATTTTACCCATAATAGCTTGCACCTCTTAATCCTCTACCACTATCTTGCCCCTCCCTCTCCTTACTGGTAACTGCTAGTTAGTTTTCTATATCTGTGAGCCTATTTCTTTTTGTTATATTCATTAGTTTGTTTTATATTTTAGATTTCACATATAAGGGAAAACATAAGAGTATTTGTCTTTCTCTGTCTGAATTATTTCACTAAGCATAATACCTTCCAAGTTCACCCATGTTGCTGCAAATGGCAAAATTTCATTCCTTTTTTTTTTTTTTTGTGCTGAGTGATAGTCCACTGAGTATGTATCTGTACTGTGTGTACATGTTTTTCATTTTCTTTATCCATTCATCTGTTGCTAAACACTACAGTTGCTTCCATATCTTGGCAATTGTAAATATTCTGCTGTGAACATTGGGAAGCATGTAACATTTCGAATTAGTGTTTTCATTTTCTTTGGCTATATACTGTGGCTAGATCATACAATAGTTCTGTTTTTAGTTTTCTGAGAAACCTCTATACTGTTTTCCACAGTGGCTACACCAATTTATGTTCCCAACAACAGTGTACAAAGTGTTCCTTTTTCTCCACATCCTCACCAACAATTGTTGTCTCTTGTCTTTTTGATGACAATTATTCTGACATTTGTGACATTACATCTCATTGTGATATTGATTTGCATTTCTATCATGACTACAGATTTTGAGCATGTTTTCTTGTGCTTGTTGGTCATCTGTATGTTTTCTTTGGAAAACTGTCATGACTGCTTGGGTATTTTGCATAGATTTTTTTGATCAGGTTATTTTTAAATGAATTTTTAATTGGACTATTGTTGATTTACAATATAGTGCTAGTTTCTGTTGTATAGAAAAGTGAATCAGCTATATATATATATATATATACATATATATATGATATACATATATATACATATATAAACACTCTTTTTTAGATTCTATTTCCCTACAAGTCATTATAGAATATTGAATAGAGTTTCTTATGCTACACAGTAGGTGCTTAATATTTATCTATTTTATATACAGTGGTGTGTATATATCAATCCCAATCTCGCAATTTATCCCTCCTCCCCTTTCCCCTTTTGTATATGTTAAGTTTGTTTTATAGATTTATGACTTAATTTCTGTTTTATTATTATAGAAGTTTCATTTTTATGTTTTTTTTTAGATTACACATATAAGCAATATCATATGATGCTTATCATTTTCTCTCTGACTTACTTAACTCAGTATGACAATCTCTAGGGCCATCCATATCTCTGCAAATGACATTATTTTATTCTCTTTTTTGATAGCTGAGTAATATTATGTTGTATATATGTACCATATCTTCTTTATCCATTCTTCCATTGATGGACATTTAGGTTGCTTCCATGTCCTGGCTATTGTAGACAGTGCTGTAGTAAACATTTGGGTGCATGTATCCTTTCTAATTATGGTTTTCTCTGGGTATATGCCCAGTAGAGGGATTTCTAGGAAATAGTGAAAATCTATTTTTAATTTTTTGAGGAATCCTCATACTGTTCTCCATAGTGGCTGTACCAACTTATATTCCCACTAACAGTATAGAAGGGTTCCCTTTATCTACACCCTCTCCAACATTCATTGTAGACTTTTTTGATGCTAGCCATTCTAGCTAACGTAAGGTTATACCTCATTTTAGTTTTGATTTCCATTTTTATAATCATTAATGATGTTGAACATATTTTCAATGACCTCTTGGCCATCTGAATGGCTTCCTTGGAGAAATGTCTAGTTAGATCTTCTGCTTATTTTTTGATTGGATTTTTTTTATATTTAGCTGCATGCACTGTTTGTGTATTTTGGAAATTAATCCCTTGTTGGTCACTTCATTTGCAATTATTTTCTGCTACTTTATGTGTTTTCTTTTCATTTTGTTGATCGTTTCATTTGCTGTACAAAAGTTTTTAAGTTTAATTTGGTCCAATTTATTTTTGCTTTTATTTTCATTACTCTCAGAGGTGGATAAAAAAGATCTTGCTGAAATTTATATCAAAGAGTGTTCTGTCTGTGGCTTCACAGGTGAATTATACCAAACATCTAGAGAAGAGTTAACACGTATCTTTCTCAAACTATTCCAAAACATTGGAGAGGAAGTAACACTTTCAAGCTCCTTCTATGAGGCCACCATTACCCTGATTCCAAAACCAGACAAATATATTGCCAAAAAAAAAAAAGAAAAGAAAACTATAGACCTGTCACTGATGAACACAGATGTAAAAGTCTTCAACAAAACCCTAGCAAGCTGAATCCACCAATACATCATACACCATGATCAAGTGGGATTTATCTCAGGGATGCAAGGATTCATCAACATACATAAATCAATCAAGGTGATACACCATATTAAAAAACTGAAGAATTAAAAAAAAAAACACATAATCGTCTCAATAGATTCAGAAAAACTTTTGACAAAATTCAACACCCATTTATGATAAAAACTGTCTAGAATGTAGGCATAAAGGGAACCTACCACAGCATAATAGAGGCCATATATGACAAATCCACAGTAACCATTCTCAACAGTAGAAAAGTGAAAGCATTTCCATTTTCAAGAACAAGACAAGGATGTCCACTCTCTCCACTTTTATTTAATATAGTTTTGGTAATCTTAGCCATGGTAATCAGAAAAGAAAAACAAATAAAAGGAATTAAAATTGGAAAAGCAGAAGTAAATCTGTCACTATTTACAGATGACATACTATACTTAGAAAATCTTAAAGACACTACCAGAAAACTACCAGAGCTCATTGATGAATTCAGTAATGTTGTAGGATAAAAAGTTAATATACAGATATCTGTTGCACATCTATATACTAACCATGAAAGACTGGAAAAAGAAATTTAACAATTCCATTTAACATTGCACCAAAAAGAATAAAATACCTATGAATAAACCTAAGGAGGCAAAAGATTTATAATCAGAAAACTGTAAGATATTGATGAAAGAAATTAAAGATGATGCAGACAGAGAGATATACCATGTTCTTTGGTTAGAAGAACCTAAATTGTGAAAATGACTATACTACCCAAAGTTATCTACAGATTCAGTGCAATTCTTATCAAATTACCAATAACATTCTTCACAAATTTAGAATAAAAGTATTATAATTTGTATGGAGGACACAAAAGACCCCAAATAGCAAAGGCAATTTTGCAAAAGAAAAATGGAGCTAGAAGAATCAGGTTTCCTGGCTTGAGACAATACTACAAAGCTACAGTCATCAAGACAGTATGGTACTGCCACAAAAACAGAAATATAAAACATGGAACAGGATAAAAATCAGAGAGAAACCCACAAACTTATGGTCACCTAATCTCTGACAAAGGAGAAAAGAAGATACAATGGAAAAATAAGACAGTCTCTTCAAGAAGTGATATTGAGAAAACAAGACCTCTACATGTGTAAGAATTTAATTAGAACAGTCTCTAACACTACACACAAAAATATACTCAGAGTGGGTTAAAGCTTTAAATATAAGATTAAATAATACAAATCAAGTTGTTTTTTGAACTGATGTTGATATGTATGAGCTGCTTGTATATTTTTAATATTAATACCTTAGAGGCCGTATCTATAACATATCCAATCCAGTTGTGGATGTGTTTGGTAGAAAAGTGAAGACCTGTGCTGTGACGAACTACATCACATAGAAGCCTGGAATGTTAGGTCCATGAAATCAAGGTAAATTGGAATTGGTCAAACAGAGGATGACAAGAGTGAACATAGACATTTAAGAAATCAATCAGTAAAATAAAATGGACGGGAATCAGTTGAGTTCAGTCACTCAGTCGTGTCCAACTCTTTGGGACACCGTGGAAAGCAGCATGCCAGGCCTCCCTGTCCATCACCAACTCCTGGACTTTACTCAAACTTATGTCCATTGAGTCAGTGATGCCATGCAACCATCTCATCCTCTGCTGTCCCCTTCTCCTCCTGCCTTCAAACTTTCCCAGCATCAAGGTCTCTTCAATAAGTTAGTTCTTCACATCAGGTAGCCAAAGTATTGGAGTTTCAGCTTCAGCACCAGTCCTTCCAATGAATATTCAGGCCTGATTTCCTTTAGGATTGAATAGTTGGATCTCCTTGCTGTCCAAGGGACTCTCAACAGTCTTCTGCAACACCACAATTCAAAATCAATAGCTCTTCAGTGCTCATCTTTCTTTATAGTTCAACTCTCACATCCATACATGACTACTGGAAAAACCATAGCCTTGACTAGACAGACCATTATTGGAAAAGTAAAGCTCTGCTTTTTAATATGTTTTCTAGGTTGCTGATAACTTTCCTTCCAAGGAGTAAGCATCTTTTAATTTCATGGCTGGAGTCATCATCTGCAGTGATTTTGAAGCCCAAAAAATAAAGTCAGCCACTGTTTCTCCATTTGCCACGAAGTGATGGGACTCAACATTCAGAAAATTAAGATCAAGGCATCTGGCCCCATCACTTCGTGGGAAATAGATGGGTAAACAGTGGAAACAGTGTCAGACTTTATATGGGGGGCTCCAAAATCACTGCAGATGGTGATTGCAGCCATGAAATGAAAAGACACTTACTCCTTGGAAGGAAAGTTATGACCAACTTAGATAGCATATTAAAAAGCAGAGACATTACTTTGCCAACAAATGTCCGTCTAGTTAAGGCTATGGTTTTTCCAGTGGTCATGTATGGATGTGAGAGTTGGACTGTGAAGAAAGCTGATTGCCGAAAAATTGATGACTTTGAACTGTGGTGTTGGAGAAGACTCTTGAGAATCCCTTGGACTACAAGGAGATCCAACCAGTCCATCCTAAAGGAGATCAGTCCTGAATATTCATTGGAAGGACTGATGCTAAAGCTGAAACTCCAACACTTTGGCCACCTCATGGGAAGAGCTGACTCATTGGAAAAGACCCTGATGCTGGGAGGGATTGAAGGCAGGAGGAGAAGGGGGCAACAGAGGATGAGATGGCTGGATAGCATCACCAACTCGATGGACATGGGTTTGGGTGGACTCCGGGAGTTGGTGATGGACAGGGAAGCCTGGCGTGCTGCGATTCATGGGGTCACAAGGAGTCGGACACAACTGAGCGACTGAACTGAGCTGAACTGAAATGATGGGGCTAGATGTTGAATGTTGCAGTTAGTTTTCTGAATGTTGAGCTTTAAGCCAACTTCTTTGCTATCCTCTTTCACTTTCATCAAGAGGCTCTTTAGTTCTTCTTCACTTTCTGCCATAAGGGTGGTGTCATCTGCATATCTGAGGTTATTGCTATTTCTCCTGGAAACCTTGACTCCAGCTTGTGCTGCATCCAGCCCAGCATTTCTCATGATGTACTCTGCATATAAGTTAAACAAGTAAGGTGACAATATACAGCCTTGATGTACTCCTTTCCCTATTTGGAACCAGTTTGCTTTGCCATGTCTAGTTCTAACTTTTTATTAGTGATCTGCATACAGATTTTGCAAGAAGCAGGTCAGGTGATGTGGTATTCCCATCTCTTTAAGAATTTTCCAGCCTGTGGTGGTCCACAATCAAAGGCTTTGGCATAGTCAATAAAACAGAAGTTGATGTTTTTCTCGAACTCTCTTTTGATAATCCAATGGATGTTGGCAATTTGATCTCTGGTTCCTCTGCCTTTCCTAAAACCAACTTGAACATCTGGAAGTTGATTGTTCATATACTGTTGAAGCCTGGCTTGTAGAATTTTGAGCATTACTTTATTAGCATGTGAGATGGGAGCGATTTTGCAGTTATTTGAACATTCTTTGGCATTGCATTTCTTTGGGATTGGAATGAAAACTGACCATCTCCAGTCCTATGGCCACTGCTGAGTTTTTCAAGTTTGCTGGCATATTGAGTGCAGCACTTTCACAACATCATCTTTTAGGATTTCAGATACCTCAACTGGAATTCCATCATCTCCAGTAATTTTGTTCATAGTGATACTTCCTAAGGCACACTTAACTTCGCATTCCAGGATGTCTGGCCCTAGGTGAGTGATCATACCATCGTGATTATCTGGGTCATGAAGATCTTTTTAGTATAGTTTGTCTATGTATTCTTGCCGCCTGTTCTTAATGCGTTCTGCTACTGTTAGGTCCATACCATTTCTGTCCTTTATTGAGCCCATCTTTGCATCAAATGTTCCCTTGGTATCTCTAATTTTCTTGAAGAGATCTCTAGTCTTCCCCAATCTATTGTTTTCTTCTATTTCTTTGCACTGATCATTTAAGAAGGCTTTCTTATCTTTCCTTGCTATGCTTTGGAACTCTGCATGCAAATGGATATATATTTTCTTTTTTCTTTTGCTTTTCACTTCTCTTCTTTTCACAACTATTTGTATGGCCTCCTCAGACAGTCATTTTGCATTTTTGCATTTCTTTTTCTTGGGGATGGTCTTGATCTCTGTCTCCTGTATAATGTCACAAACCTCCATCCATACTTCATCAGGCACTCTGTCTATCAAATCTAATCCCTTGAATCTATTTCTCACTTCCACTGTCTAATCAAAAGGGATTCGATTTATATCATACCTGAATGGTTTACAGGTGTTCCCTACTTTCTTCAGTTTAAGTTAGTGGTTTTCCCTACTTTCTTCAATTTGTATCTGAATTTGGCAATAAGGATTTCATGATCTGAGCCACAGTCAGCTCCCGGTCTTGTTTTTGCTGACTGCATAGAGCTTCTCCATCTTTGGCTGAAAAGAATATAATTAATCTGATTTCAGTGTTGGCCATCTGGTCGTGTCCATAGGTAGAGTCTTCTCTTGTGTTGTTGGAAGAGGGTATTTGCTATGACCAGTGCATTGTCTTGGCAGAACTCTTTGCCCTGCTTCATTCTGTACTCCAAGGCCAAATTTGGCTGTTACTCCAGGTTTTTCTTAACTTCCTACTTTTGCATTCCCGTCCCCTGTAATGAAAAAGACATCTCTTTTAGGTGCTAGTTCTAGGTCTTGTAGGTCTTCATAGAGTCATACAACCTCAGCTTCTTCAGTATTACTGCTCGGGGCAAAGACTTGGATTACCGTGATATTGAAGTGTTTATCTTGGAAATGAACAGAGTTCATTCTGTGGTTTTTTGAGATTGCACCCAACTACTGCATTTCAGACTATTTTGTTGACTCTGATGGCCCCTCCATTTACTCTAAGGGATTCTTGCCCACAGTAGTAGATATAATGGTCATCTGAATTAAATTCTCCCATTTCAGTCCTTTTTAGTTTGCTGATTCCTAAAATGTCAACATTCACTCTTTCCATCTCCTGTTTGACCACTTCCAATTTGCCTTGATTTAGGACCTAACTTTCCAGGTTCCTATGCAATATTACTCATATTTTTTTGCCTTTTCATACTGTTTATGGTGTTCTCAAGGCAAGAATACTGAAGCAGTTTGCCATTCCCTTCTCCAGTGAACCACATTTTGACAGAATTCTCCGCCATGACCCATCCGTCTTGGGTGACCTTACACGACATAGCTCATAGTTTCATTGAGTTAGACAAGGCTGTGGTTCATGTGATCAGATTGATTAGTTTTCTGTGATTGTGGCTTTCTGTGGTTGTGGATGGGAACGACAGAATAATCTTGATTCTTTTTCAAGACAAACCATTCAATATCATGTGTCCCAAACATTAATGCCTATGAAGCTGAAGTTGGACAGTTCTATGAAGACTTACAAGACCTTATAGAAGTAACACCAAAAAATTATGGCCTTTTTATCATGTTGTTGTTCAGTCACCCAGTCATGTCCAACTCTTTGTGACCCCATTGATTGCAGAATGTCAGGGCTCCCTGTCCCTCACCATCTCCCAAAGTTTGCCAAAGTTCCTGTCCATTACCTCGGTAATGCCATCCAGCCATCTCATCCTCTGACACCCTCTTATCCTTCTGCCTTCAACCTTTCCCAGCATCAGGGACTTTTTCAAAGAGTCAGCTGTTCACATTTGATGACCAAAATATTGGAGTTTCAACTTCAGCATCAATCCTTCCAAAGAGTTTTCAGAGTTGATTTACTTTAAGATTGACTGGTTTGATCTCCTTGCTGTCCAAGTCACTCTCAGGAATCTTCTCCAGCACCATGTTCTAAGGCATCAGTTCTTTAGCACTATGCCTCCTTTACAGTCCTGCTCTCACAACTGTATGTGGCCATAGGAAAGAACATAGGCTTGACTATACCCTGCTCATGATAGGGGACCAGAAAGCAAATGTAGGAAGTCAAGAGATACCTGGAGGAATAGGCAAATTTGGCATTGAAATACAAAATGAAACAATGCAAAGGCTAACAGTTTTGCCAAGAGAATACACTTGTCATAGCAAACGCTCTCTTCCAATAACACAAGAGACAACTCTACCCAAGGACATCAACAAATGGTCAATACCAAAATCAGATTGATTATATTTTTTGCAGCCTAAGATAGAGAACCTCTACACAGTCAGCAAAACGAGACTGGGAAATGACTGTGACTCAGATTATGAACTCTTCATTGCAAAATTCTGACTTAAATTGAAGAAAATAAGGAAAACCTCTAGGCCATTCAGGTATGACCTAAATAAAATCCCTTTTGATCCTACAGTGGAAGAGACAAATAGATTCAAAGGATTATATATGATAAAGTGCCTAAAGAACTATGGACAGAGGTTCATAACATTGCACAAGAGGCAGTGATCAAAACCATCCCAAAGAAAGAGAAATGCAAAACAGGCAAAATATTCATCTAAGAAGATAAATCACTTACAAATAGTTGAGAAAAGAAGAGTTGTGAAAGGCAAAGGAGAAATAGAAAGATATACCAATCTGTATGCAAAGTTCCTTAGAATAGTAAGGAGAGATAAGAAAGCCTTCCTAAGTGAACAATGCAAAGAAACAGAGGAAAACAATGTAATGAGAAAGACTAGAGATCTCTTCAAGAAAATTAGAGATGCCAAGGGAATATTTCATGCAAAGATGGGCACAATAAAGGATGAAATGGTATGGACCTAACAGAAGCAGAAGATATTAAGAAGAGGTGGCAGGAATACACAGATGAACTATACAAAACAAGATCTTAGTGACCTGCATATCCATGATGGTGTGATCACACACCTAGAGCCAGACATCCTAGAATGCAAAGTCAAGTGGGCTTTAGGAAGCATCAGAGCAAACAAAGCTAGTGGAAGTGATGGGATTCCAGCTGATCTATTTGAAATCCTAAAAGATGATGTTGTGAAAGTGCCACACTCAGTATGCCAGCAAATTTGGAAAACTCAGCAGTGGTCACATGACTGGAAATGGTCAGTTTTCATTCCAGTCCCAAAGAAGGAAAACATCAAAGAATGTTCAAACTACTGCACAATTTCACTCATCTCACATGCTAGCAAGGTGTGCTCAAAATCCTTCAAACTAGGTTTCAACAGCATGTGAACTGAGAATTTCCAGATGTTTTAATCTGGAGACGCAAATGTTTAATCTTTTAAGCATAAATATTTTACATTTAATCTTTTTATATCTTTTAAGCATAAAAGGTGTTTAATCTTATATGCAGATGTTTATAAAGTATTTATAAAGACAGAGGAACCAGAGATCAAATTACCAATGTCCTGGATCATAAATAAAGCAAGAGCATTCAAGAAAATCATCTACTTCTGCTTCTTTGACTATGCTAATGCTTTTGACTCTTTGGATCACAACACATTGTGGAAAATTCTGAAAGAGATGGGAATATCAGATCACCTTACCTGCCTCCTGAGAAATCTTTGCAGGTCAAAAGCAGCATTTAGAATCAGACATGGAACAATGGACTGGTTCAAAACTGCAAAAGAAGTATGACAAGGCTGTATATTGTCACACTGCTCATTTAATTTATCTGCAGAGTACATCATGTGAAATGTTGGCCTGGATGAAGCAAAAGCTGGGAGAAATAACAACAGCCTCAGCTTTGCAGATGATACCACCTTTTTGGCAGAAAGAGGAACTAAAGAGCCTCTTGATGAAAGTGAAAGAGGAGAGTGAAATATATAGCTTAAATCTCAACATTCAAAAAACTATGATCATGGCATCTGGTCTGGTCACTTCATGACAAATAGTTGAGAAAACAATGGAAACAGTGACAGACTATATTTTCTTGGGCTTCAAAATCACTGTGGATGGTGACTGCAGACATGAAGTTAAAAGACTCTTGTCCCTTGTAAGAAAAGCTACAACAAACCTCAATAGCATATTAAAAAGCAGAGACATTTCTTTGCCGACAAAGTTCAGTATAGTCAAACTTTGATTTTCCAGTAGTCATGTACAGATATGAGATTTAGACCATAAAGTATGCTGATCCCTAATGAATTTATGCTTTCAAATTGTGGTGCAGGAGAAGATTCTTGAGAATCTTTTGGACAACAACGAGATCAAATTAGTCAATCCTAAAGGAAATCAACCCTGAATATTCACTTGAGGAACTGATGTTAAGGCTGAGGCTCTAATACTTGGCCACCTTATTTGGAGAGGCAATTCATGATGAATACCCTCATGCTGGTAAAGACTGGAGGCAAGAAGGGACGGGGGCAGCAGAAAATGAGATGTTTAGATAGCATCACCAGCACTATTAACATGAATTTGAGCAAACTCCAGGAATAGGAAGGACAGAGGTACCTGGCTCCTGCAGTCCATTGGGTTGCAAAGACTTGGACATGACTTAGCAACTGAGCAACAGCAACTAAAGTTTTATTGTTATTTCGGTGGTCACCCTTCCCTGATTCTTCATGATCTTTTTTTCTTTGTGTAGGTGTCTATTGATTAATTAATGAAATAGTCCCTCTTTCACTGTTTATAGACTGATTTTGGGTAAGGGCATGCTTTAATATGCTATGCTCCTGGGTTTTTTGGTGGAGGTTGCCAGGTGTGTAATTATGTGGCATCACTGTGTTTGGTTGGGTGTGATGTGTCTTCTGCTCAGGCTGCTGTGGTGGGGACAATTATGTGTTCTATGGTGAATGTTTCATGGAGTCTTCAGTGTCTGCAAGAGATGTTGGGATCCTCGGCAGCACTTCTATGTCCAGTATGTAGGGACAAGTCAGGCAGATGTGGTGACTAGAGAGAGTAGCCCACACCCGTCTTTGGATACCTACTCCAAGTGCTATAAGTGGCAGGGGCTAGCTGCCAATACACACATAGTATTATGAGCCAGTAAATGTGGCATAGGCTAGAGTCAACTACAGGCTCATTGGCAGCTATGGGGACCCTGGATGTCTGCATGCTCTTCCTGTGGGTGTCCACTCTCCCTTTGGGTGTGTGCTCTTTACTGCAGTTTGAGGATGGATGGGAGACAAGATGATAATGTGAAAGTGCACAAATTGAGTGGTATCCCTGAACATGAGCATGGTGGTGAAGACATCCAAGTGGTTGAGATTGGTTTCTGCCTTTGTTCAGCTACAGAGGGCTGAAATGGCTACTGTTTTGGTTCAGGGAACTGGTGGGCGAGGCAGGGAGGGAGCTAGAAGGATTCAGGGGACTGACAGTCACAAAGGTGAATACATATGGGGAGAAAACTGGTGAAATCTGTAGAGCGTCTGCAAAAGCTATGGCAGCAGTTGGTTTCATCAGTGGTGAAATCTCCTGAGTTTGTCTGCTGAACTGGTCTTTAACTGCGATTGATTGTGTTGCATGGCTGCTTTTCATAGCTCCTGCTTTTCTTTCTTTTTCCTGGCCATCTATGTATGTCTCAGCTTTGCCTATCTGGGTGGGGTGAATCCAAAGTGGGGCCCTTGTGCTGTACCCTGAAATGCTGGAAAAACTGTTTATTCACTTCACTTAATACCGTAGGTTTCAAATCAGTAAGTCCAAAGCTTTTGCCTTTTCGGGACAATTTTAGTTAATTTCTTGTGCATTTTCTTTTTCAATTTTTCCCTTTAATGGGACATATTTCCTGTTTCTTTTAATATCTAGTAATATTTGTTGAAGACTGGATTTTACTCCCCAGGATTTTTTTGTTTATTTGCTTTGCATTATAGTTGATTGTTTAGTGAATTTTCTAAACTAGGTCTGCAAAGACTCTTTCACATTATATGGTCTCCAAAGTCTGTGTTTCTTTAGTTTAGTGATATGGCAGTACTTTGACAGAGATTTCCTTAAACATCTGGAGCTCCCAAAAGTTAAGAAGAAAAAATATTACATCATACTCTGCAGATGTTGTAGTCTGAGTTTGTGTTTTGGCACTGCTTTGATTCTTAGCCAGGTTGTTTACAACTATACCTTAACCTTAACTTCCCAGTTTGAACCAAAAGATCAGCTAGATGTGAATGTTTGTGGGTATCTCAGATATTTTCTGACCATGTGTCCTATCCTGGGCATGCATGTAACTTCCTAGAGTCCATAATATATGTGAGAGATTTTCAAAGTTCTGACTCTGCAACATCAATCTTCATCAAATGATGGTCAAATGTCTTATTTTCCCCCTTTGCTTCAATTGTTTTGCTTCTTTGTTGTTTTCTGCCCCAGATGGCAGTGGCTTTTACATTTTTCACTTAATGTTTCATAGAAATATCCTTTACACAGCTGTTTCTCCATTATGTTCTAACTCTTGAGTTTAACAGAACAAACACATGCCCCTCATGTCAGTGTTTAAGGTAACCCCTAGAGAGGTCACAATAGATAAGCACAGTTCCTTTGGAAATAAGGTCTGTTCTGCTTCCTCTGCAACCAGGTGCCACAGTAGGCATGTGGACTGCTATTTTCAAAACCATTACCATACTGGAAAGGGCTTTGGAACAAAGATAAGGTGAACCACACGAAAATATCCTATTGCTTTAATGGACTTTATCCTGGTTCAGAATTCATTTTGTTGCCTTAAACCTTTGACTAGCTTTTCAGAGTTCTGATAATATTGATTTTGACATTTTTTGTCAGGTACTTCATTGCTTTCTCTGGTGTCTCTCTTGATGAATTTTGATGATATTTTTATCATTATCTTGAAGATTATATTACTCAATGAGTAGAATACAATTTTCCTTAATGATTTCATTGCAGTTAAATATATTCTATATATGTACAATGAATATCAAACTTTGACTTTACATATCCCATTAAATGTACTCTTGATTAGTTACATGTAGATTATTAACCTACATATCAGTTTTATTTTCTTGATTTTTGTTACAATTTCAGAAATATTTACCTAAGGGGAAAACTACTTTATGCAAGATATATAAAAATTATACTTCAATATTTTCATTCACCTCAGGGAGCATTTTGACTTCAAGCATGCAGTTTGCATATGTTTTATTTGATAATATAACCCCTGCAAAGAGTCAAATGGACAATCTATGTGTGCTTTCCATCTGATCAAGAAACATATATACATTTAAATGTGCTATAAATCTAAGTTACACTTTATGGAAAGTCTGTTACTGTGCCTTTGGCTAGGTAGATCAATTTTCTGTCAAAATCTAGGGTAAGCTAGTTAAGCATTAACTTGTTACAATTATTTATTTATTTATTTTAATAGTTCAGTTTTTTTTTTCTTTTAAGTATGTCATTACCATGCCTTTCTCCAGGAGATCGTCCTAACCCAGGGATCAAACCCAGGTCTCCTTCATTACAGGAGGATTCTTTACTATCTGAGCCATGAGGGAAGCCCAAGAATACTGGAGTGGGTAGCCTATGCCTTCTCCAGGGTATCTTCCTGACCCAGGAACTGAACCGCGATCTCCTGCATTGCAGGCAGATTCTTTGCCAACTGAGCTACCAGGGAAGCTAATAATACCCTTTAGATCCATCCGTTTTGTAGCAAATGGCAAGGTTTTATCCCTTTGTATGGCTAAGTAGTAGTATACCATTGTGTACATATACCTCACCTTCATTACACATTCACCCACTAATGGACACTTAGATTATTTTCATATCTTGGCTATGATAAATAATGTTGCAATGAACATTGGGGTACATATATCTTTTATAATTAGATATTTTTCTACACAAAAGTACCTAAAAGTGAAATAGCTGTATCATATGGTGTTTTTAAGTCTTAATGTTTTGAAAAACCTACATATTAATACTATTTTCCATAGTAACTGCACCAATTTACAAAGCCACCAACAGTGTTATATGAGTTGTTTTTACTTCACATTCTCTCCAACACTTGTTATGTCTTGTCTTTTTGATAGTCATTCTGACAGATGTGAGGTGACATCTCATTTTGATTTTGGTTTGCATTTTCTTAAGAATTAATAATACTGAACACCTTTTCATGTGTCTTTGGCTAGCTGTATATATCGTTTGGGGAGGGGAAATGCTTATCCAGGGGCTCTGCTTGTCTTAAAATTGGGGTATTTTTTATTTGTTTTATGGGTTGAGTTTTATGGGTTCTTTATGGGCCTTCCCCGGTGCCTCAGATGGTAAAGAATTTGTCTGCAATGCAGGAGATGGTGTTTTGATCCCTGGACCAGGAAGATACCCTGGAGAAGGAAATGGCAACCCACACCAGTATTCTTGTCTGGAAAATCCCATAGACAGAGGAGCCTGGCGGTCTACAGTCCCTGTGGTACCAAGAGTTGTACATGACTGAGCAACTAACAATTTCACTTTCACTATGAGTTCTTT
Source organism: Muntiacus reevesi (assembly GCF_963930625.1). Lineage (NCBI taxonomy): Eukaryota > Metazoa > Chordata > Mammalia > Artiodactyla > Cervidae > Muntiacus > Muntiacus reevesi. The sequence continues at coordinate 84,245,503 of NC_089271.1, read as the reverse complement.
ATATATATATATATGTACAATGAATACATACATACATATACATATACATACATATATGTACATACATATATACATACATATACATACATATATGTATACATACATATATATGTACATACATATATGTACATATAAATACATACATATATATATAAAACTCATGTATATATATAGAGAGAACCATATATATATATATATATATATATATATATATATATATATGGGTTCTTTATATATTCTTGGATATTAACCAAGTTGCAAATCAAATTTCTTCCATTAGTAAGTTGCCTTTTCATTTTGATGATGATTTTCTTCACAGTGCAGAAACTTTTCAGTTTGATGTGGTCCCATTTGGTTATTCTTGCTTTTGCTTTCCTTACTTTTGAAGTCAGACCCACAAGACCATTTGCTAAGATGAATGTAAATGAGGGGGGCTTCCCCAGTGGCTCAGCAGTAAAGAATCCAACTGCAGTGTAGGAGCCACAGAAGTAGATTTGATCCCTGGGTCAGGAAGATCCCCTGGAGGAGGACATGGCAACCCACTCCAGTAATATTGCCTGGAGAATCCCATGGACAGAGGAACCTGGTGGTCTACAGTCCATAGTAAACAAAGAGTTGGACATGGCTGAAGTGACTGAGCACACATGCACATGCAAATGAGGTTACTGTTTATGTTTTCATCTATGAATGTTATGGCTTCAGGTCTTACATTCAAGGTTTTAATTCATTTTGAGTTAATTTTTGTTGATAATATAAAATAGTGTTTTGGTTTCATTCTTTTGCATGTAGTTATTCAATTTTATTAACACCATTTATTGAAGAGCCTGATCTTTCTCCATTGTATTTTTTTTTCTTCTTAGTCATAGATTAATTGATTCTATAAGTGTATGCTTATTTCTGGGTTCTAAGTACTATTTTAATGATTCCTGTGTCTGTATTTGTGCCAGTACCTTATTTATTTATTACTGTAGCTTGTAGCATAGCTTGAAATCAGGGAGTATGATATATCCATTTTATTTTATTTCTCAAAATTTTTTGACTCTTCACGATCTTTTGTGATTTCATATAAATTTTAGAATTACTTGTTCTAGTTCTATTAAACATGCCATTGGAATTTTATAGGAATTGCATTGGATTTGTAGATTGCTTTTGGAAGTGTGGTGATTTTAATAAAATTGATTATTCTCACTGATGAGCACAGAATATCTTTCCAAAAATTGGTGTCTTTTACAATTTCTTTTATCAGTGTCTTACAACTTTAAGCATACAGATGCTTCATCTCTTTGGTTACATTTATTCCTTAGTATTTTACTAATTTTTGCTGCAATTGTAAATAGGATCTTTTACTTAATTTCTCTTTTTGATAGTCTAACATTAGCATATGGTGATGGTTTAGCTGCTCAGTCATGTCCAACTCTTTGCAACCCCATGGACTGTAGCCCACCAGGCTTCTCTGTCCGGGGGACTTCCCAGGCAAGAATACTTTAGTGGATTGCCATATTTTAATTTTTTCTATATTGGTATTGTATCCTGCAACTTTATTGAATTCATTTATTAGCTTTGACAGTTTTCTTGCTTTTACTGTTGAGTGTTTAGGGGATTCTAAATATAATGTCATGTTAACTGCAAATAGTGACAGTTTTACTTCTTACCTTCTGATTTCAGTGTCTTTTATTTATTTTTTGTGACTAATTGCTGTGGCTAGGACTTTCAATACTGCGTTAAATAGAAGTAATGACTGTGGACATCTTGTCTTTTCTTGTACTTGGAGGAAAAGGTTTACGCTTTTGATGATTGAGTAGGATTTTTCTTATGGACTTGATATACATGACCTTTATTATGTTTAGGTATGTTCTCTCTATATCCACGTCACTGAAAATACTTATAAATGGATGCTGAATTATATCAAATGACATTTCTACATCTATTGAGATTATCATATAATTTTTATCCTTCATTGTGTTAATGTTCTGTATCATGTTGCTTAATTTGTAGACAAAGATGAATGATACTTTTAATGTATTGTAGAAATTATTGTTATGATTCTTTCTCTGGTCAAACACATCATAAAATTTTATGAAAAACAAGAAGAATACAAAGCTTCAAATTGAAGCTTTTCTTTAATTGGAGTTATTTACTTCAAAAGAACATAGAGAAAAACACATACTAATTTCTGTTATGTTTAAATTATCTTCAGTTTTCATGTAGCAGATATTTCAATGCCATATTTATAAAGGAAGAATAAAGTATTAAACACAGCATAAAAATAATATTGTAGAGTACTAGATACTTGTCAGCAGTTTTATTCTTAATGCTCTACTTCAGTTTTTTTTTCACTTGCATCTTAAATTTTCTTTTCTTCAACTTTTTAATATCATATTGGAATTCACCTGATTAACAATATTGTGTTAGGCTCACGTGACCAGCAAAGGAATTCAGCCATATATATACATATATCCATTCTTCCCCAAACACGCCTCTCAACAGGTTGTCACATAATATTGGCCAGAGTTCCCTATGTTTTACAGTAGATCCTTGTTGTTGCTCAGTTGTTAAATCGTGTCTGACTCTTTGTGACCCCATGGATTGTAGCACACCAGGCTTCCTTGTCCTTCACTATCTCCTAGAGTTTTCTCAAACTCATGTCCATTGAGTCTATGATGCCATCCAACCATTTCATCCCTGTTGCCCCCTCTCCTCCTGCCTTCAATCTTTCCTATATCAGGGTCCTTCCCAATGAGTCAGCTCTTAGCATCAGGTTTGATTATCCATTTTAAATATAGGAGTGTGTACACAGCCATACCAAGCTCCCTATCGCTTTCCTCACTCTTTCTCCCCAGCGACTGTAAGTTTGTCCTCTAAGTCTGTGAGTCTTTTTCTGTTTTATAAGTTCATTTGTATTATTTCTTTTTTCTTCTACAGTTTCATTTTATTTTTTAATTTACTTTTTTATTGAAGGATATTTGCTTTACAGAATTTTGTTGTTTTCTGATAAATCTCAACATGAATTAGTCATAGGTATACATATATCCCCTCCATTTTGAACCTCCATCCCATCTCCCTAGACAGGATATTAAAGAGAAGAAACATTACTTTGCCAACAAAGGCCCATCTAGTCAAAGCTATGGATTTTCCAGTAGTCATGTATGGAGGTGAGAGTTGGATGGACTATAGAGAAAGCTGAGCACCAAATAAGTGATGCTTTTGAACTGTGGTGTTGGAGAAGACTCTTGAGAGTCCCTTGGACAGCCAGGAGATCCAACCAGTCTATCCTAAGGGAAATCAGTCCTGAATATTCATTCAGAAGGACTGATGCTGAAGCTCAGACTCCAATGCTTTGGTCACCTGTTGTGAATAACTGACTCATTTGAAAACACCCTGATGCTGGAAAAGATTGAAAGTAGTACTAGAAGGGGACAAAAGAGGATGAGATGGTTAGATGGCATCACGGACACAATGAACATGAATTTGAGTAAATTCCGGGAGTGGTGATGGACAGGGAGGCCTGGTGTGCTGCAGTCCGTGGGTTCAAGAGAGTCGGACACAACTAAGTGACTGAACTGACGAACTGATCCATCTCCCTACCCATTACAACCTTCTAGATTGATATAGAGCCCCTGTTCGAGTTTGCTGACCCATACAGCAAATTCCTCTTGGCTCTCTGTTTTACATATGGTAATATAAGTTTCCATGTTACTCTTTCCATACATCTCACCCTCACTTCCCCTCTCCCCATATCCATAAGTCTATTCTTTATGTCTGTTTCTTCATGGATGTTCTATAAATAAATTCTTCAGTACCATTTTTCTAGATTCCATATACATGCATTAGAATATGATAGTTATATTTCTGCTTCTGACACACTTCACTCTGTACACTAGGTTATAGGTTCATCACCTCATCAGAACTGACTCAAGTGTGTTCCTTTTTGTGGTTGAGTAATGTTCCATTCTGCATATGTACCACAACTTCTTTATCCATTCATTGTTGTTGTACATTTAGGTTGTCTCCATGTTTAGCTATTGTAAAAAGTCCTGCAATGAACTGGATTCATGTTTCTTTTTCAATTTTGGTTTCCTCACAGTATATGCCTAGGAATGGGATTGCTGGGCCATATGGTGGTTTTATTCCTAGTTTTTTAAGGAATCAACATACCGTCTTCCATAGTGGATGTATCAATTTACATTCCCCAAAACAGTGCAAGAGAATTCCCTTTTCTCCACACCTTCTCTAACATTTGTTGTTTGTAGACTTTTTGATGATGGCTATTCTGACCAGTGTGAGGTGATATCTCCTTGTAGTTTGATTTGCATTTTTCTAATGATGAACGATTTTGAGCATCTTTTCATGTGCTTTTTAGCCATCTGTATGTCTTCTTTGGAGAAATGTCTGTTTAGGTTTTTTTCCCACTTTTTGATTGGGTTGTTTGTTTTTCCAGGGTTCAGTTTTATGAGCTGCTTGTTTATTTTGGAAATTATTACTCTGTTAGATGTTTCACTTGCTATTATTTCCTCCCATTCTGAGGATTGTCTGTTCACATTGCTTATAGTTTCCTTTGCTGTGTTTTTGTTTTTAGTTTAATCAGGCCCTACTTGTTTACTTTTGTTTTTATTTCCATTACTCTAGGAGGTGGGTCATAGAGGATCTTGCTTTGATGTATGTCATTGAGTGTACTGCCTCTGTTTTCCTCTAAGAATTTTATAGTTTCTGATCTTACATTTAGGTCTTTAATCCACTTTGAGTTTCTCTTTGTGTATGGTGTTAGGAAGTGTTCTAATTTCATTCTTTTACATGTAGTTGTCCAGTTTTCCCAGAACCACTTATTGAAGAAGCTGTTTTTTTCCCCATTGTATATTCTTGCTTCCTTTGTAAAAAATAAGGTACCCATAGGTGCATGCATTTATTTCTAGGCTTTCTATTTTGCTCCATTGGTCTATATTTCTGTTTTGTGCCTGTACCATACTGCCTTGATGACTGTAGCTTTGTAGTATTATCTGAAGTCAGGAAGGGTGATTCCTTCAGCTCCATTCTTCTTTCTCAGGACTGCTTTGGCTGTATGGGGTCTTTTGTGTTTCCACACGAATTGTGAAACATTTTCTTCCTGTTCTGTGAAAAATGATATTGGTAATTTGATAGGCATCACATTGAATCTGTAGATTGCATTTTGTAGTATAGTCATTTTCACAGTATTGGTTCTTCCTACCAAGGAACACTGAAAATCTCTCCATCTGTTTATGTTGTCTTTGATTTCTTTCATCAGTGTGTTATAATTTTCTGTGTAGAGTTCTTTTGTTTCCTGAGGTAAGTTTATTCCTAGATATTAATTATTTTTGCTGTCATGGTGAATGGAGTTGATTTCTTAATTGCTCTTTCTCATTTTTCATTGTTAGTATATAGAAATGCTATTGATTTCTTTGTATTGATTTTGTGTCCTGCAACTTTGCTAAATTCACTGATTAGCTCTAATAATTTTCTGATACTATCTTTAGGGTTTTCTATGTACAGTATCATGTCATCTGTAAACAGTGATAGCTTTACTTCATTTCTGATCTGGATTCCTTTCATTTCTTTTTCTTCTCTTCTTGTTCTGGCTAGGATTTCCAGTACTATGTTGAATAGTTTAGAAAGTGGACACCGTCATCTTGTTCCTGATCTTAGTGGGAATGCTTTCAGTTTTTCACCATTGAGAGTAAGGTTTGCTGTTGGCTTATCATATACGGACTTTACTTTGTTGAGATTGGTTCCTTCTATGCCCAATTTTTCGAAGACTTTTAATCATTAATGAGTGCTGAATTTTGTCAAAGGCTTTTTCTGCATCTATTGAGATGATCATATGGGTTTTATCTTTCAATTCGTTAATATGGTGTATCACATCGATTGATCTGTGTATATTGAAGAATACTTGCATCTCTGGAATAAACACAACTTGATCGTGATATATGAGCTTTTGGCTGTGTTGCTGAAACCTGTTTGTTAAAATTTTGTTCACTATTTTTGCATCTATGTTTATCAGTGGTATTGGCCTGTAATTTAAATTTTCGTGTGTGTTTTCTTTGTCTGGTTTTGGCACCAGGGTAATGGTGGCCTCATAGAATGAGTTTGGCAGTGTTCCTTCCTCTGCAATTTTTGGAAAGAGTTTTAAAAGTATATGCACTAGCTCTTCTCTAAATGTTTGATAGAATTCCCCTGTGAAGCCATCTGGTTCTGGGCTTTTGTTTTTGGGGATATTTTTGATCACAGCTTCAGTGCTTGTAATTGGGTTGTTCATAATTTCTATTACTTCCTGGTTCAGTCTTGGAAGATTGAACTTTTCTATGAATCTGTCCATTTCTTCCAGGCTATTCATTTTATTTCCATATAATTGTTCACAATAGTCCCTTATAATCATTTGTATTTCTGCATTTTCTGTTACAACCTCTCCTTTTTCATTTCTAATTTTGAGGATTTGATTCTTCTCTTTTTTCCTTGATGAGTCTGGCAAAGGGCTTGTCAATTTTGCTTATCTTCTCAAAGAACCAGTTTTTAGTTTTATTAATCTTTACTACTGTTTCTTTCATTTCTTTTTCATTTATTTTTGTTTGGATCTTTATGATTTTTTTTTATCTTCTACTAATTTTGGGTTTTTGTTGTTGTTGTTGTTGTTGTTTTTTCAATTGTTTAAGGTGTAAAGTTAGGTTGTCTACTCGATGTTTTCCTTGTTTCCTGAGGTAGGATTGTATTGCTATAAACTTCCCTCTTAGGGCTGGTTTTGCTGCATCTCATAGGTTTGAGTTGCCATGTTTTCATTGTCATTTCTTTCTAAAAATTTTTCTGATTTCCCTTTTGATTTCTTCAGTAACCTGTTGGTTATTTAGAAACGTGTTGTTTAATCTCCATGTATTTGTTTTTCTTACAGTATTTTTCTTGCAATTGATATCTCATCTCATAGCATTGTGGTCAAAGAAGATGCTTGGTACTATTTCAATTTTCTTAAATTTACTGAGGTTTGATTTCTGACCCAAGATATGATCTATCCTGCAGAATGTTCCATGTGCACTTAAAAAGAAGCTGTGCTTTTCTGCATTTAGATGAAATGTGCTGAAGATATCAATGAGATCCATCTCATCTAATGTATCATTTAAGACTTCTGTTTCCTTATTAGTTTCCTGTTTTGATGATCTGTCCATTGGCGTGAGTGGGGTTGTAAAGTCTCCTACTATGATTGTGTTACTGTCAATTTCTTCTTTTAGGTATGTTAGTTTTGTCTTATGTATTGAGGCGCTCCTATGTTGGGTGAATAGATATTTACAATTGTCTTCCTATTGGATTGATCTTTTGATCATTATGTAGTGTCCTCCCTTATCCCTTATAATCTTTTTTTTTAATTTTAAGGACTATTTTGCCTGATATGAGGATTGCTATCCCAGCTTTAACTTCCCATTTGCATATAATATATTTTTTACAATCTCTCACTTTCAGTCTATGTGTGTCTTTAGTTCTGAAGTGGGTTTCTTGTAGACAGCATATATATGGGTCTTGTTTTTGTATCTATTCAGCCAGTCTGTGTCTTTTGGTTGGAGCATTGAATCCATTTACATTTAAAATAATTGTTGATATGTATGTTCCTATTACCATTTTCTTAATTGTTTAAGGTTGATTTTGTAGATCTTTTATCTTCTCTTGTATTTCTTTAGTATAGAAGTCCCTTTAACATTTCTGTAAAGCTGGTTTGGTGGCACTGAATTCTCTTAACTTTTGCTTTTCTGAAAAGCTTTTTATTTCTGCATCAATGTTGAATGAGATCCTTTTTGCATACTATAATCTTGGTTGCAGATTTTTCCCTTTCAGTATTTTAAATATATCCTGCCATTCCCTTCTGGTCTGAAGAGTTTCTGTTGAAACATCAGCTGTTAAGCATATGGAGTTTCCCTTGTTTGTTACTTGTTACTTCTCCCTTGTTGCTTTTAATAGTCTTTCTTATTGTTTAGTCTTTGTTAGTTTGATTAGTATGTGTCTTGGTGTGTTTCTCCTTGGGTTTATCCTGTATGAGACTCTTCGTGCCTCTTGGACTTGATTGACTATGTTCTTTTCCATGTTGGGGAAATTTTCAACTATAATCTCTTCAAAAATTTTCTCATACCATTTATTTTTCTCTTCTTCTTCTGGGACCCCTATTATTCAAATGTTGTTTGATATTGTCCCAGAGGTCTCTGAGACTATCCTCTGTTCTTTTCATTCTTTTCACTCTATTCTGCTCTTCAGAAGTTATTTCCATCATTTTTCTTCCAGCTCACTGATTCGTTCTTCTGCTTCAGATATTCTGCTCTTGATTCCTTCTAGAGTATTTTTAATTTCAATAATTGTGCTGTTTGTCTCTGTATGTTTATTCTTAATTCTTCTACGTCTTTGCTAATTGATTCTTGCATTTTCTACATGTTGTTTCAAGGTTTTAGATCATCTTTACTATCATTATTCTGAATTGTTTTTCAGGTAGTTTGCCTATTTCCTCTTCATTTATTTGGACTTCTGTGTTTATAATTTGTTCCTTCATTTATGCAATATTTCTCTGTCTTTTCATTTTACTTTATTTTTTTTAAACTTGTGTTTGAGGTCTCCTTTTCCCAGACTTTAAGGGAGAATTTTTTCTTCCTTTTGATTTCTGCCCTCCTAAGAGTGGTCCAGTGGTTTGTGCAAGCTTTGTATAGGGTGAGATTTGTGATGAGGTTTGGTTGTTTGCTTTTGCTCTGATGGGCCAGGCTGAGTGAGGTCGTGACCCTATCTGCTGATGATTGGATTTGTATTTTTGTTTTGTTTGTTGTTTATATGAGGCTTCCTGCACAGGGTGATACTGGTGGTTGGGTGATGTTGGGTTCTGTATTCAAGTGGTTTCCTTTGTGTTAGCTCTCACTATTTGATATTCCCTAGGGTTATTTCTCTTGTATTCTAAGGTCTTGGAATCAGTGCTCCCACACCAAAGGATCAATGCTTGATCTCTGATCAGGAATGAAGGTTCCACAAGTGGTTTGTTATGGTGTTAAGCAAGAATAATACAAATATCCAAAAACAAGAAACCAAAGATGAACCCCAGAAAAATGGCAGTTACAAAATCAGAAAAATAATAATTAAAATAATGGAATATACACCCATGTGCAAAGTGAAAGCAGTCCAACAAAAATAAAGTACAGTTAATTGAGCCAGTGAACAAAGGAAATCAAAAATTATATTTACCAGTTAAGAACAAAACTAACTAAGCACAAACTGGAAAACAATACAAAAGCAAGGTGCCAAGTGGGTAATAAAGCTATGAAAACAAAACTAACAGATATTTTGAAAGGAAAAGAAAGAAAGAAAACATAGAAAGAATAGATACACAAAGCTAAATAGAGGTAACTAAAGAAGATGTATATATATTAAAGATCAAATGCAGTGAAAAGAACAGTGGGAAAGGCAAACAAAGGAGTAAATGTCAAGAAATATAATCACTTTTTGTGGGTTTTATCATACATTGATATGAATCAGCCATAGAGTTACACGTATATCCCATCCCGGTCCCCCCCCCCCAAAAAAAAAAGAAATATAATCACTTTTTAAAAAATTGACAATTAAAATTATAAAAAAGAGAAAAGAAAAGACAAAAAAAAAGGAAGACGAAAGAAAAAGGGTAAAGAAAAGGAAAACTTCACAGAACTGCAAAAGCCCAAATGTAGAGGCAGAGGTTTATAGTAACAATAAAAAGTGTGACTAAATATACACATATACACCCATAAGCAAAATCAAATCAGTCCAACAAAAATAAAGTACAATATATTGACCCAGTGAACAAAGGAAAACAAAAATTATATGTACTAGAACAAAAGTAAGTAAAGCACAAACTGGAAAACAAAACTAAAGCAAGGTGCCAACTGGGAATTAAACCAATGAAAATAAAGCTAACAAAATGTTGAGAGGAAAGGAAAGAAAGAAAAAAAGAATAGATATGCAAAGTTAAATAGAGGTAGATGAAGAAGATTTATATACAGTAAAGATTAACTGCAAGGGGAAATGAACAGTAGGGATGGCAAAGAAGGGAAAAAAGGTTAAGAAAAAGTATAATAGGCTTAAAAATTACAGTTATAAAAAAGAAAACTAAAAAACAAACAACAACAACAACAACAAAAATCAGAAGAAGAAAAAAGGAAAATAAGAAAGGAAAACTCCAGAGAACTGCAAAAGTGCAATGTAGAGTTAGAGGTGTATAACAACAATGAAAAGGATGACTAAATATACACATATACATATACACCCATAAGCAAAATCAAAACAGTCCAACAAAAGTAAAGTACAGTAGGTTGACCTGGTGAACAAAGGAAACGAAAAATTATATCTACCAGAACAAAACTAACTAAAGCACAAATCGAGAAACAAAACTAGAACAAGGTGCCAATTGGGGAATAAAGTAATGAAAATAAAACTAACAAATATGTTGAGAGGAAAGGAAAGAAAGAAAGAATAGATATTCAAAGTTAAATAGAGGTCGATGAAAATTTATATACATTAAAGATTAACTGCAAGGGGAAAAGAACAGTAGGAAAAGCAAACAAAAGGAGTAAATATGGGAAAAATAATAATACATTAAAAAAATTAAAAACTAAATTTAAAAAAAAAAGATAAAAAAAAAAAAAAAAGGAAAACTTCCCAGAATTGCAAAAGCCCAACATAGAGGCAGAGTTTCATAACAGCAATAAAATATGTGACTGAGGGAAAAAAAAAAAAAGCTCAAAAGCTTAATTAGATTTCATAGTGCCAATAAAATCGACAACTACAATGGGGTGGGGAGTGGGAGAGAAAAAAAATCCAAAAGAATCTAGAGCAAGTCAAAACATAAGAATAATAATTGTTTTCCTTGAGTCACTGCTGTCAGAATCCTTTCCCTCGCTGGGAGTTACAGTCCACTTCATCTCCCTAGGATGCTTTCTAGCACTGTACTGATTTCTAGACCTGCTATGGGAGCAGTTCATATTCTAATATGTCTCTACTCCTATGTGTTCTTACCTCCAATGTCCACAGCTATCAGAACTAGTTTGTTTTCTTTTGTGGGAGCTCTCAATGACGTTTTATGTATTCCATAGACACAGAACCTGCCTAATTGGCTATGTGGATTTAATCTGCAGCTTGTACAGTTGGTGGGAACATTTTCAGTCTTCTTCCTTAACCGCACTGCCCCTGGGTTTGAATTGTGGTTTTATTTCTACCTCTTCATGGAGTCATCCACTGGGGTTTGCTCCTGAGGCTGCCCTGGAGGACTTGGGTTTGCCCCAGTGAGGGCCAGGTGTGGAGATGTTGCAGCTGCTTGAGATGCAGGGGTTCTGGCAGCACCAGGTATTCTGAGGAGTTGGAGGCTAGGGAAGCAGGAAATACAGTGCTCTAGAAGGGTATGGCAATCAGCATTGGCCAATACGCTCCAGTATTCTTGCCTGATGAACCCCCCTCCCTGACAGAGAAGTCTACAGGACTGCAAAGAGTCAAACACTATTGAAGTGACCCTGTGCATATAGACACAACACTTTTTTTGCTTGTGGCAGCTCTGCCCCAGTGAGAGTTGAACATGAAGCTGGCACAGCTGCTTGGCTTGTGGGGACCCTGCTGGCACCAAGTGTGCAGGGACATGGATTGCCTCTGCCACAGGAGTTATGGCCCTATCAGAGTCTTTTTTGAGCCTATTGTAGCTGGCGATCAGAAGGCCTTTTTGTCCAGTCTTTCTCGGTAGCTCCGCCCATTCAGGCACATAGAGGTTTCCCTTGCCTGAGGTCCTTTTCTGTTTTTCAGTGCAGTGGGCACATAGAGGGTCTCCCCCTTCCTGGGGTCCTACTTTTCAGATCAGCGTGTCAGTCACTTAAAGGAACACCCTGGGTGGGGTCCTGCTCTGTAGCTCAGTGCATCAGGCATTTGATGGGCCAGACTCTCTATTGTTCAACTGTTGATGCTGTCGTGTGGGGAGAGAGAGGCTATGGTGATGGCTCTACCCCTATGCCTGACTCAGCAGTATCGCCTTGCTTCCATGGCTGCCTGACTTTCCTCCACAGGCATTGCCCATCACAATCGCCTCCCTCACCTCCCTTAGATCTGTCTCTCTGTAGTCAACACCAGCCCTCATCCTGGGATTGCTTCACATTCCCCAAACTCCAGCTCCCAGTCCCTGCGTCTTCCAGGGGAACCTCATCCTTGTCTGGGGTGTCTGAGGCAAGGACTGGCTGATTCTCATTCCATTTAGGGTGCCACAGATCAGCTGTTTCACTCTCAGCCTTGAATGTTTCTCCTCTGACTCAGACAATTGCCCCGTTCCTTCATCCTACTGAGTTTTTCCTGGTTCTATATATTCTTTTCCTCTGGTCAGGTACTCCTGTCTGCTCTCAGCTGGAGTTCTGCATGCACTTCTGTGTTGGAAGGTGTATTCCTGATGTATCTGTGGAAAGAGATGTGCTTCACGTCCACCTACTCTTCTGCATCTTGTTCTCTATGTATCATATCTTTTTAGATTCCACATATAAGGGATGTCATACAGTATTTATCCTTCTCTGTCTGACTTACTTCACTCAGTATGACAATCTCTAGGTCCATCCATGTTGATACAAATAAAATTATTTCATTCTTTTTAATGGCTGAGTAATATTTCAATGTAGATATGTACAACATCTTCTTTATCCATTCCTCTGTTGATAGACATTTAGGTTGCTTCTGTGCCTTGACTATTGCAAACAGTTCTGCAGTGAACATTGGGCTCTATGTGTCCTTCCAGACCATATTTTCCTCTGAGTATATGCCCAGGAGTGTGACTGCAAGGTCATATGGTAGCACTATTTTTAGTTTTTTAAAGAACCTTCATAGTGTTCTCCATATAGTGACTGTAACAATTTACAGTCCCACAAACAATGTAGGATGCTTCCCGTTCCTCTACACTTTCTCCATAATTTATTGTTTATAGATTTTTTTATGATATCCATTTTGACTGGTGTGAGGTAATATCTCATTGTAGATTTGAATTGCATTTCTCTAATAATTAGCAATGTTAAACATCCTTTCATGTGACTCTTGGCCATCTAAATGTGGTCTTTCGAGAAATGTCCATTCAGCTCTTCTGCCCATTTTTTTATTGGATTGTTTATTTTGATGTAGTTGGGCCTCATGAGTTGTTTGTAAATTTTGCAAATTAATCCCTTATCTGTCACATTATTTTGTAAATATTTTCTTCCATACTGTGGGTTGTCTTTTTGTTTTGCTTACTGTTCCTTTGCTGTGCAAAATTTTTGAGTTTAATTAAGTCACATTTATTTATTGTTGTTTTTAGTTCCAGTGTTCTGGGAGGCATATCAGAAAAGATATTATGACAATTCATGTCTTATGGTGTTCTGGCTATATTTTCCTCCAGGAGCTTTACAGTGTCTGGTTTCACATTTAGATATTTAATCCATTTTGAGCTTATCTTTGCGTATGGTGTTAAGAATAACCTAGTTTCATTTTTTAAACATGTGAAAGTGAAAGTGAAAATTAAGTACTCAGCCATGTCCTACTCTTTGAGACCCCATGGACTGTAGCCTATGAGGCTTCTCTGTCCATGGGATTTTCCAGGCAAGAATACTGGAGTGGGTTACCATTTCCTTCTCCAGAAGATCTTCCCAACCCAGGGATTGAACCCAGGTCTCCCGCATTGTAGGCAGACGCTTTACTGTCTGAGCCACCAGGAGTTGTCCAGTTTTCCCAGCATCATTTATTGAAGAGACTGTCTTTCCAACAATGTGTATTCTGCCTCCTTTGTCATAGATTAATTTATATGCCTGGTCTATTTCTATGCTTTCTATCCTGAACCATTGATATATATTTCTGTTTATATGCCTGAACCATAAACTGTAGCTTTGTAGTATAGTCTAAAGGAAGGAATCCTGATTCTTCCATCTCCATTTTTCTTTCTAAGGATTGCTTTGTTTATATAAGGCCTTTTGTGTGCAATACAAATTTTAATGCTTTTTTTGTTGTTGTTCTAGTTATGTGAAAAATGCCATTGATAATGATTATGATTTCATTGCATATAACAGAAAGACAATACCAAAGAATGCTCAAACTACCACACAATTGCATTCATGTCACATACTAGTAAAGTAATGCTCAAAATTCTCCCCAGGCTTCAATAGTATGTGAACTGTGAACTTCCAGATGTTCAAGCTGGTTTTAGAAAAGGCAGAGGACCCAGAGATCAAGTTGCCGACATCAGTTGGATCATCAAAAAAGTGACAGAGTTCCAGAAAAACGTCTACTTCTGCATTACTGGCTGTGCCAATACATTTGACTCTGAGGATCACAACAAGCTGTGGAAAATTCTTCAAGAGATGGGAATACCAGACCACCTGACCTGTCTCCTGAGAAATCTGTATGCAGGTCAGGAAGCAACAGTTAGAATTGGACATGAAACAGCAGACTGGCTCCAAATAGGGAAAGGAGTACATCAAGGCTGTACATTGTCACATTGCTTATTTAACTTATATGCAGAGTACATCATGAGAAATGTTGCGCTGGATGAAGCACAAGTTGGAATCAAGATTGCCAGGAGAAATATCAGTAACCTCAGATATACAGATGGCACCACCCTTATGGCAGAGAGTGAAGAAGAACTAAAGAGCTTCTTCATGGAAGTGAAAGAGGAGGGTGAAAAAGTTGATTTAAAGCTCAACATTCAGAAAGCTAAGATCATGACAACTGGTTCCATCACTTCATGGCAAATAGATGGGTAAATAATGGAAACAGTGAGAGAATTTATTTTGGGGGGATCCGAAATCACTGCAGATGGTGACTGCAGCCATGAAATTAAAAGACACTTGTTCCTTGGAAGAAAAGTTATGACCAACCTAGACAGCATATTAAAAAGCAGACATTACTTTGCCTACAAATGTCTGTCTAGTCAAGGCTGCGGTTTTCCCAGTAGTCATGTATGGATCTGAGAGTTGGACTGTGAAGAAAGCTGAGCCCCAAAGAATTGATGCTTTTGAGCTGTGGTGTTGGAGAAGACTCTTGAGAGTCCCTTGGAGTGCAAGGAGATCCAGCCAGTCCATTCTAAAGGAAATCAGTCCTGAATGTTCATTGGGAGGACTGATGCTGAAGCTGAAACTCCAAAACTTTGGCCACTTGATGTGAAGAACAGGCTCACTTGAAAAGACCCTGATGCTGGAAAAGATTGAAGGCGGGAGGAGAAGTGGATGACAGAGGAAGAGATGGTTGGATGGCATCACTGACTCAATGGACATGAGTTTGAGTAAACTCCAGGAGTTGGTGATGGACAGGGAGGCCTGGTGTGCTTCAGTCCACGGGGTTTCAAAGAGTCGGGCATGACAGAGCGACTGAACTGAACTGAACTGAGATTTGTCATAACTTTTCTTCTAAGGAGCAAGCATCTTTTAGTTTCATGACTACCGTCACCATTTACAGTGATTTTGGAGCCCTGAAAAACAAAGTCTCTCACTGTTTCCATTGTTTCCTCATCTATTTGCCATGAAGTGATGGGACCAGATGCCATGATCTTAGTTTTCTGAATGTTGAGGTATAAGCCAACTTTTTCACTCTCCTCTTTCACTTTCATCAAGAGGCTTTTCTATGCTTTCTGCCATAAGAGTAGTGTCATCTGCATATCTGAGGTTATTGATATTTTTCCCTGCAATCTTGATTCCAGCTTGTGCTTCATACAGCCCAGCATTTCTCATGATGTACTCTGCATATAAGTTAAATAAGCAGGGTGACAGTATGCATCCTTGATGTATTCCTTGCCCAGTTTGGAACCAGGCTGTTGTTCCATGTCCAGTTCTAACTGTTGCTTCTTGACCTGCATACAGATTTCTCAGGAGGCAGGTCAGGTGGTCTGGTATTCCCATCTCTTGAAGAATTTTCCACAGTTTGTTGTGATCCACACAGTCAAAGGCTTTAGCATAGCCAGTAATGCAGAAGTAGATGTTTATCTGGAGCTCTGTCACTTTTTTGATGATCCAACTAATGTTGGCAATTTGATCTCTGGTTTCTCTGTTTCCCCTAGTCCTGTGGAAATGCCATAATTCAATCTCACTGGCCTTCAAAGTCAGATTCCCTGTGGAATCCTGGTCCCTTTGCTGTATCTCAAGCTGGAAAGCCTGATGTAGGTCTCAGAATCTTCACAACAATGGGAGAACTTCTGTGGCAAATTGTGCTCTTGTTTGTGTGTTGACTGCCCAGTGTTTATGTGATTTGATTTTATTGTGATTGTGCCGATCCTACTATCTCATTGTGGCTTACATTGGCCTCTGGACATGGAATATCTCTTTTGGTGGGTTCCATCATCTTCCTGGATAGCTATGAAACAATTCATTGTGATTTTGTTACTCTCACAAGAGGAAATGAGTGCATTCCCTTCTGCTCTGCTGTCTTCAACCAATCTCCATGGAAATTATTTACTAATATTTTATTGGTCATTTTTGTATTTATGTTCATCAGGGATATTGGCCTATAATTTTCTTCATTCATGATACCCTTGTTTGGTTTTCATATCAGTGTTATACTCTCCTTATACAATGAGTTTGGAAGGGTTCACTCCTCTTTAATATCCCGGAGGAGTCTAAGGATGGTATTAAATCTTAAATATTTGGAAGAATTCAAAAGTGAGACCCTTTGGTCCTGGACTTTTGTTTGTTGAGATACTTTGGATTAATGATTTAATTTCCCTATTAGTAATCAAATTATTGGAGTTTTCTATTTCTTTATGGATTTTATATTTCCGAGATTTCTCTGTTTGTTTCATGTTGCCTAATTTATTGATGTACAATTGTTCCTAGTATTTTCTTATGATCCTTTGTTTTTCTGTGATATCAGTTGGAACTTCTCATTCTCTCTCTCTTTTTTTTTTTTTTTTTTTTTTTTTGAGCCCTCTCACTTTTTTTTTCTTAGTTAGTCTAGCTAAAGACTTGTATATTTTGTATATCTTCTCAGTGAATCAACTTTTAATTTTATTGATATTTCTATTTTCTCTTGGGGCTTCCCTGGTGGTTCAGTGGTAAAGAATCTGCAAGCCAAGCAGAAGACGTGAGTTCAGTCCGTGGGTCAGGAAAGTTGCCTTAAAACTGAAATGGCTCCCCACTCCAGGATTCTTGCCTGGGAAGTCTCAGGGCCAGAGAAGCCTGGTGGGCTACAGTCCATGAGGTTGCATAAGAATTGTTCACACCTTAGTGACTAAATAACAAGAGCAAAAAATTGCCTTGTTAATCTCTATTTTTTTTTTTTTTTTTAAATATTATTTTATTAGTTGGAGGCCAATCACTTTACAACATTTCAGTGGGTTTTGTCATACATTGACATGAATCAGCCATATAGTTACACGTATTCCCCATCCCGATCCCCCCTCCCACCTCCCTCCCCACCCGACTCCTCAGGGTCCTCCCAGTGCACCAGGCCCGAAGCTCTGGTCTTATTTCTGTCCTTTCATTAACATGGGTATTCATTGTTCTTTTTCAAGTTTCCTTAGGTTTGCAATTAGATTGTTTCAGATTTTTCTTGTTTCTTGAAATAGGCCTGTCTTACTATGAACTGCCCTATTAGAATTGCTTTTCCCACACCCCATAGAATTTATTTATGTATTTATTCTTCTCTCTCTCTTTTTTATTATTGGAGGTTAATTACTTTATAATATTGTAGTGATTTTTGCCATACATTGACATGAATCAGCCATGGATTTACATGTATTCCCCATCCCTATCCCCGCTCCCACCTCCCTCCCCACACCATCCCTCTGGGTCATCTCAGTGCACCAGCCCTGAGCACTTGTCTCATGCATCCAACCTGGGCTGGTGATCTGTTTCACCCTAGGTAATATACATGTTTCGATGCTGTTCTCTTGAAACATCCCACCCTCGCCTTCTCCCACAGAGTCCAAAAGGCTGTTCTGTACATCTCTGTATCTTTTTCTGTCCTGCATATAGGATCATCATTACCATCTTTCTAAATTCCATATATATGCATTAGTATACTGTATTGGTCTTTATCTTTCTGGCTTACTTCACTCTGTATAATGGACTCCAGTTTCATCCATCTCATTAGAACTGGTCCAAATGCATTCTTTTTAATGGCTGAGTAATATTCCGTGGTGTATATGTACCACAGCTTCCTTATCCATTCATCTGCTGATGGACATCTAGGTTGCTTCCATGTCCTGGCAATTACAAACAGTGCTGCAATGAACACTGGGGTACACATGTCCCTTTCAATTCTGGTTTCCTCAGTGTGTATGCCCAGGAGTGGGATTGCTGGGTCATATGGCAGTTCTATTTCCAGTTTTTAAAGAAATCTCCACACTATTCTCCACAGTGGCTCTACTAGTTTGCATTTCCACCAACAGTGTAAGAGGGTTCCCTTTTCTCCACACCCTCTCTTGCATTTATTGCTTGTAGATTTTTGGATAGCAGCCACTCTGACTGGTGTGTAATGGTATCACATTGTGGTTTTGATTTGCATTTCTCTGATAATGAGTGATGTTGAGCATCTTTTCATGTGTTTGTTAGCCATCTGTATGTCTTCTTTGGAGAAATGTCTGTTTAGTTCTTTGGCCCATTTTTTGATTGGGTAATTTATTTTTCTCGAATTGAGCTGCAGGAGTTGCTTGTATATTTTTGAGATTAATCCTTTGTCTGTTGCTTTGTTTGCTATTCTTTTCTCTCATTCTAAAGGCTGTATTTTCACCTTGCTTATAGTTTCCTTTGTTGTGCAAAAGCTTTTAAGTTTCATTAGGTCCCATTTTTTTTTATTTTTGCTTTTATTTCCAATATTCTGGGAGGTGGATCATAGAGGATCCTGCTATGATTTATGTCAGAGAGTGTTTTGCCTATGTTCTCCTCTAGGAGTTTTATAGTTTCTGGTCTTACATTTAGATCTTTAATCCATTTTGAGTTTATTTTTGTGTATGTTGTTAGAAAGTGTTCTAGTTTCATTCTTTTACAAGTGGTTGACCAGTTTCCCCAGCACCACTTGTTAAAGAGGTTGTCTTTTTTCCATTATATATCCTTGCCTCCTTTGTCAAAGTTACTCTGTCCATAGGTACGTGGATTTATCTCTGGGCCCTCTATTTTGTTCCATTGATCTATATTTCTGTCTTTGTTACAGTACCATACTGTCTTGAAGACTGTGGCTTTGTAGAAGAGCCTGAATTCAGGCAGGTTGATTCCTCCAGTTCCATTCTGCTTTCTAAAGATTGCTTCGGCTATTCGAGGTTTTTTGTGTTTCCTTACAAATTGTGAATTTTTTTGTTTTAGTTCTGTAAAGAATACCGTTGGTAGCCTGATAGGGATTGCATTGTATATATAGATTGCTTTGGATAGTAGAGTCATTTTCACAATATTGAGTCTTCCAATCCATGAACACGGTATATTTCTTCATCTGTTTTTGTCCTCTTTGATTTTTTTCATCAGTGTTTTATAGTTTTCTATGTATAGGTCTTTTGTTTCTTAGGTAGATATTTTCCTAAGTATTTTATTCTTTTTGTTGCAATGGTGAATGGTATTGTTTCCTTAATTTCTCTTTCTGTGTTTTCATTGTTAGTGTATAGGAATGCAAGGGATTTCTGTGTGTTAATTTTATATCCTGCAACTTTACTATATTCATTGATTAGCTCTAGTAATTTTCTGGTAGAGTCTTTAGGGTTTTCTATGTAGAGGATCATGTCATCTGCAAACAGCGAGAGTTTCACTCCTTTTTTTCCTATCTGGATTCCTTTTATTTGTTTTTCTGCTCTGACTGCTGTGGCCAAAACTTCCAAAACTATGCTGCATATTAGTGGCAAGTTCTTTATCCTGATTTTAGAGTAAATGCTTTAAATTTTTCACCATTGAGGGTAATGTTTGCTGTGGGTTTGTCATAAATAACTTTTATTATGTTGAGTTATGTACCTGCTATGCCTGCTTTCTGGAGAGTTTTAATCATAAACGGATTTTGAATTTTGTCAAAGTCTTTTTCTGCATCTATTGAGATAATCATATGGTTTTTATCTTTCAATTTGTTAATGTGGTGTATTACATTGATTGATTTGCGGATATTAAAGAATCCTTGCATTCCTGGGATAAAGCCCAGTTGGTCATGATGTATGATTTTTTTAATATGTTGTTGGATTCTGTTTGCTAGAATTTTGTAAAAGATTTTTGCATCTATGTTCAACAGTGATATTGGCCTGTAGTTATCTTTTTTGTGGCATCTTTGTCTGGTTTTGGAATTACGGTGATGGTGGCCTCATAGAATGAGTTAGGAAGTTTACCTTCTTCTGCTAATTTCTGTAGAGTTTGAGTAAAATAGGTGTTAGCGCTTCTCTAAATTTTTGGTAGAATTCAGCTGTGAAGCCTCTGGTCCTGGGCTTTTGTTTGCTGGAAGATTTCTGGTTAAAGTTTTGATTTCCTTGCTTATGATGGGTCTGTTAAGATCTTCTATTTCTTCCTGGTTCAGTTTTGGAAAGTTATATTTTTCTAAGAATTTGTCCATTTCATCCAAGTTGTCCATTTTATTGGCATACAGCTGCTGGTAGTAGTCTCTTACGATCCTTTGTATTTCAGTGTTGTCTGTTGTGATCTCTCCATTTTCATTTCTAATTTTCTTAATTTGGTTCTTCTCCCTTTGTTTCCTAATGAGTCCGGCTAACTGTTTGTCAATTTTGTTTATTTTTGCAAGAAAACACAGCTTTTAGCTTTGTTGATTTTTGCTATTGTCTCTTTACTTTCTTTTGCAATTATTTCTGCCCTAATTTTTAAGATTTCTTTCCTTCTACTAACCCGGAGGTTCTTCATTTCTTCCTTCTCTAGCTGCTTTAGGTGTAGAGGTAGGTTACTTAATTGACTTTTTTTTCTTTTTCTTGAGGTAAGTTTGTAATGCTATGAACCTTCCCCTTAGCACTGCTTTTATAGTGTCCCATAGGTTTTGGATTGTTGTGTTTTCATTTTCATTCATTTCTATGCATTTTTTTAAATTTCTTCTTTGATTTGCTGGTTATTCAGAAGCGTGTTAGTTATCCTCCATATGTTTGAAAGTTTAATAATTTTTTCCCCTGTAATTTAGATCTAATCTTACTGCACTGCAGTCAGAAAAGATGACTGGAATGATTTCAATTTTTTGAATTTCCCAACGCTAGATTTCTGGCCCAGGATGTGATCTATTCTGGAGAAGGTTCCGTGTGCACTTGAGAAAAAGGTGAAATTGATTGTTTGGGGGTGAAATGTCCGATAGATATCAGGTCTAGCTGGTCCATTCTGTCATTTAGTTTGTTTCCTTGTTGATTTTCTGTTTAGTTGATCTATCCATAGCTGTGAGTGGGGTATTAAAGTCTCCAAATATTATTTTGTAACTGTTAATTTCCCCTTTCATACTCGTTAGCATTTGCCTTACATATCGTGGTGCTCCTATGTTGGGGTGCATATATATTTATAATTGTTATATCTTCTTCTTGGATTGATCCTTTAATCATTATGTAGTGTCCTTCTTTGTCTCTTTTCACAGCCTTTATTTGAAAGTCTATTTTATCTGATATGAGTATTGCGACTCCTGCTTTCTTTTGGTCTCTGTTTGTGTGAAATATTTTTTTCCAGACCTTCACTTTCAGTCTGTACGTGTTGCTTGTTTTGAGGCGGGGCTCTTGTAGACAGCATATATAAGGGTCTTGTATTTGTATCCATTCAGTCAGTTTTTGTCTTTTGGTTGGGACATTCAACCCATTTACATTTAAGTTACTTATTGATAGGTATGGTCCCGTTGCATTTACTTTGTTGTTTTGGGTTCACATTTATACAACCTTCTATGTTTCCTGTCTAGAGAAGATCCTTTAGCATTTGTTGAAGAGCTGGTTTGTTGGTGCTGAATTCTCTCAGCTTTTGCTTGTCTGTAAAGCTTTTGAATTCTTCTTCATATCTGAATGAGATCCTTGCTGGGTACAGTAATCTGAGCTGTAGGTTATTCTCTTTCATTACTTTAAATATGTCCTGCCATTCCCTTCTGGCCTGAAGAGTTTCTATTGAAAGATTAGCTCTTATCCTTATGGGTATCCCCTTGTGTGTTATTTGTTGTTTCTCCCTTGCTACTTTTAATATTTGTTCTTTGTGTTTGATCTTTGTTAATTTGACTAATATGTGTCTTGGCGTGTTTAACCTTGGGTTTATGCTGTTTGGGACTCTCTGAGTTTCTTGGACCTGTGTGACTATTTCCTTCCCCATTTTAGGGTAGTTTTCAACTATTATGTCCTCGAGTATTTTCTCATGGCCTTTCTTTTTGTCTTCTTCTTCTGGGACTCCTATGATTCAAATGTTGGGGTGTTTCACATTGTCCCAAAGGTCCCTGAGGTTGTCCTCATTTCCTTTGATTATTTTTCTTTCTTCCTCTTTGCTTCATTTATTTCCACCATTTTATCTTGTACCTTGCTTATCCTACCTTCTATCTCTGTTATTCTACTGTTGGTGCCCTCCAGAGTGTTTTGATCTCATTTATTGCATTATTCATTTTTAATTGACAGTTTTTTATTTCTTCTAGGTCCTTATTATACATTTCTTGCATCTTCTCAATCTTTGTCACCAGGCTATTTATCTGTAACTCCATTTTGTTTTCAAGGTTTTGGATCATTGTTATTATCATTATTCTAAATTCTTTTTCAGGTAGATTCCCTATCTCCTCCTCTTTTGTTTAACTTGGTAGGCATTTTTCATGTTTCTTTACCTGTTGGGTATTTCTCTGCCTTTTCATCTTGTTTAGATTGCTGTGTCTGGGGTGGGCTTTCTGTATTCTGGTGGTCTGTGGTTCCTTTTTATTGTGGAGATTTCTCCCAGTGGGTGGTGTTGGACGTTTGGCTTGTCAAGGTTTCCTGGTTATGGAAGCTTGCGTCGGTGTTCTAGTGCATGGAACTGGATTTCTTCTCTCTGGAGTGCAATGGAGTGTCCAGTAGTGAGTTTTGAGATGGGTCTATATTTTAGGTGTGACTTTGGGCAGTCTATATTTTGATGCGCAGGGCTATGTTCCTGCACTGCTGGAGAATTTGCAATGCAAATTCTTATTGGCTCTTGGGTGGTGGTTGGTTTCAGTGTAGGTATGGAGGCTTTTGTATGATCTCTTATTACTTAATGTTCCCTGTAGTCAGGAGTTCTCTGGTGTTCTCAGGTTTTGGGCTTAATCTCCTGCCTTTGGATTTCAGTCTTATTCTTCCAGTAGCCTCAAGACTTCTCCAGCTATATTGCACTGATAATAGTACTTCTAGGTTAATGGTTAAAAGATTATCCACCATGAGGGACACCCAGAGAGGTTCACAGAGTTACATGAAGAAGAGGAGAGGGAGTAGGGAGATAGAGATGAGCAAGAGGAGGAAAAGCGGGACTCAAGAGGAGAGAGACAGATCTACGCAGTTCTCTGTTCCCTAAGTGTTCTCCGTAGCCCAGACACCCACAGAGATTCACAGAATTGGATTGGGAAGAGAAGGGGGAGGGAGGAAACAGAGGTTATCTGAGGGTGAAAACGGAGAGTCAAAAGTGGGGGAGAGTAATCAACACACTCATGAGTAAAAATAGGTACTGAATTTTGGATTCTTAAGTGTTCAAAATTGATATCAAATACTTAAAAACAAAGATTTAAAATCTAGAGTAGAGGTTAGGTTCTTAAAAATACAATATTAAAAACAAAAACACAAAAACATTTTAGAAATATATATGAAGTTCAGTTTAAAAATAGGGCCTCATTTTTTTTGTAAAGTTATAGTGAAATGAAAATGAAAATTAAGGAGTAATAGAGGAGTAATAGAGTACTTTAAAAGAAAATAAGAAAAAAAAATAAAAAGAAAAAAAATTAATTGAAAAAATATTAAAAATATATGAAAATGTAAATGTCAATGTATGACCAAAACCCCTACAATATTGTAAAGTAATTAGCCTCCAACTAATAAAAATAAATGAAAAAAAAATACAACAATGAAAATGTAAATGAAGGTTAAGGAGTAATAGAGGAGTAATAGGGAATTTTAAAAGAAAATAAAATAGAAAAAAATTTAAAAAAGAATTTAAAAAATCATTTTTTTTAATTAAAAAAAGTAAAAATATATTTAGGAATTTCTCTGGAGCTGTTGCAGTCAGTGTGGGTTCAGTTCAGTTTCAGATAGCTCCTTGTTCCAGCTTACACTTCTTGATATCTATAGACCCCTTCCAGTGTAGTCAGTGTTCAGGGATTTTAATCTGTTGCCCCTGTCACTTCTGAAGTGGTTCCCTTTGTTTTTTTTGGCTTCTGTTTGCAGGTCTCTTTAGTGTCTAATTTCAGCCCTGACACACACGGGTTTAGGTTCGCTTGTTCAGCCACCCTGCAAGGAAGGAAGGGCACTACAGACAAATGTCACTAGCCTGTGTGGGGAGCACTAGCAGTGTTCCGGCCACACTGGGTTTCCCCACGCTCACGGGTGTGTGTTTTCCCCATCTACACTGCTCAGGCTCCTGGCTGCTCTATAGGGAGCAGGCCCTGCATTGCATGCAGTTCCAGTTTTTGAGTACTCCACAAAAGCACAGACTCAGTTGGGCCAGTGTTTTGTGCCTTCCCCAGCCTGAGCAGCTCAGGCAGCCAGAATCTTGACGAGCACACTCTCCCTGGGTGCCATGTGCCTTATCTCCTCCGTGGTCCCAGCCTGTTTCCGCACGCTGGTTGTGTGTGCCTTGTGTCTGTTCTGGGGGGCTAGTCTCTAGATGCAACCCTCCCGGTGGATGTCAACCATCCAGAATCTCAGGAAGTCTTTGGTTAGAAACTGAAAACCTGTTTTCATTTAGGTAGGGGATGCCGTCTCTGGGGCCAAGTTTGCCCGTTTCCCCACACCCCTGCCTCCTGCCTCCAGCAGGGTATGGGCCGGTCCACTGCCAGCTAGCTCTTCTCTGGGATCGCTCAGTTCTTCCTTTGTTCTGCGAACAGGCCTGCAGTGTGTTGGGGCCAGTTAATTTTCTCTCTCTCTCTTGCTATCCCACAGTTTAAGTTGCTGTCTCACGTTAGCTCCCTCTGATTGCCCTCAGGGCATTCAGGCCGGGTCTAAGCAATGCTGCCCACTCCTCTCCATTCCGCCCCCACTTGCTGTTGGTGGATGCGGGCGTCTGGGGTACTTTTCTGCAGGAGTTGTTTTTAGGCATCTAATCTGTGGGTTTTATTTATTTTTCCTCCCAATTAGGTTGCCCTCCGAGATTCGAAAACTTCCCCAGACCCGCCAGTGAGGTTTCCTGGTGTTTGGAAACTTTCTCTATTATGACTCCCTTCGTGGGACAGTTCTCTGTCCCTATCTCTTTTGTCTCTCTTTTTATCTTTTATATTTTGTCCTATCTCCTTTTGAAGACGATGGGCTGCTTTTCTGAGGGCCTGATGTCCTCTGCTAGCTATCAGAAGTTGTTTTGTGAAGTTTGCTCAGCAATCAAATGTTCTTTGATGAATTTGCAGGGGAGAAAGTGGTCTCCCCATCCTGTTCCTCTGCCATCTTAGCTCCTGAACCCACCCCATAGATTTTAATGTGTCATATTTCTGTTTTCTTTTCTCTATAGGTACTTTTTTTAAAATTTCTTCTTTGATTTTTTTTCATTTACCTTTTGGTTTTTCAGTACCATATTGTTTAATCTGAAACAATAATGTCCATATTTTGTTTCTTTCTCATTTTTTTTTCTTATTTATTTTGAGTTTCATAACACTGTGGTTGGAAAAAGTACTTGAGATATTTCAGACATTCTTGAATTTATTGAGATTTGCTTTGTGGTTTAACATGTGATTTATCTTGGAAAACATTCTGTGTGCACTTGAGATGAATATGTACTCTGTTATTTTTGGATGGCGTATTCTATATATATCTAGTAAGTATATCTATCTAGTCTAATATGCTGTTTAAAGCTGATGTTTCTGTATTAATTTTGTGTCTCGATAATCCATCCATTGCTGTATGTGGTGTGTTAAGTCCCCTACTCTTATTTTCTTGCTTTGGATTTCTCTCTTCAGGTTCATTAATATTTACTTTCTATATTTAGATGTCCCTATATTGAGTGCATATGCATTTATAAATATTATATCTTCTTGTTGGAGTGACCTCTTTATCATTATGTGGTACCCTTCTTTATCTTTTATTACAGTCCTTGATTGAGAATCTATTTTATCTGATATGAGTATAACTACACAAGCTTTCATTCATTTCCATTTTGCATGGTATGTCTCCTTCTCTCCTTTCACAGTGAGCATGTGTGTATCATTACTTTTGAATTGAGTCTCTTGCTTTTTTAATCCACTCAGTCATTCAATGTCTTTTGATTAGCAACTTAAATCCATTTTCATTTAAAGTAATTATTAGAATGTATGTACTTTTTCTCCTTATGTTAATTGTGTCTGGCTGTTTTTGTAGCTCCTCTTTGTTTCTTTTGTCTTATCTTTCTACTTTTGTTGTTTTCAGGCTTTCTTTATTGTTGTGCGTAATTCCCCTCCTCATTTTCTTTTGTATTTTACTATTTTTTTGTGTGGTTAATATGAGGTTCACATATAATATCCTATGTATATGTCAGTCTCTTTTAAGTTGACAGGAACTTTGAACACATTCCCAAACTTTTCATTTTTACTCTCCCTCTCTATATTTTGCATTTTTATAACAAGTTTATATATATATATATATATATATATATATATATATACACACACACACACACACACACACACATTTATATATCCCTAAATTATTTTAATTTTAATTAATTTTACTACCTTTTGTTTTAAGCTTCATGCTGGGGTCCAGCCCCAGCATGATTCAGGGGAACCCTCAGGATGAACAGTGTCGGCAAATGAGAGAGAGAAAGACAGAGAGAGAGAGAAAGAAAGAGACCAGACCAGAGTGTGCAGCAGTCTGGCAGTTGCTTTGTTTTTCACCATAGTCTTTATACCCTAAGTTGGTACATTTCTAAGGGGGAGATAAGCATACAGACTTAGTTTAACATTACATCAACTTGTCCTTCACAAAACCAGGTGTTCTCTATGTATATTATTTTGTTTATGAGAGCCTTTTTCCATAGATTTTGTGTACATTATCTCCTGGTCTTGAGCTTAGCAGAAAACAGAAAAGTGGCAGTTCTCGTGATACAGCAGATTGCAACATAATAGAAATACAATCCTGTTAACATAAAAGTCAGTCTTTTTGCAGAAATTCTCAGTTAAATTTATCTAAAAAGTTTAGCACACAAAGACTCTGCGGCTCTGGTGAGGGAGCCCCTGTTTAGCACTCCTGGTTAAAATTAACAATTATCTTATTGTTTTTACACTAGGGCTAAACTCTTATTTTTCTAAATCTCCAA
This sequence comes from Muntiacus reevesi, assembly GCF_963930625.1. Lineage (NCBI taxonomy): Eukaryota > Metazoa > Chordata > Mammalia > Artiodactyla > Cervidae > Muntiacus > Muntiacus reevesi. The sequence goes on along the minus strand of NC_089271.1, from coordinate 84,218,195 downwards.
CTATATTAACAATAATTTCCACTGCACAACCTCAGCACATTAACATCAATCAAACGTTGATCCAATAACCACTTTAAAACAATATTTTTTGTATTCTCTAATAGGGCTTCCTCACCCTGCAAAGGGCTCTGTGTCTGTTAGGGTCTTTTTTTAATTATTTATTTTTTTTTTTGTTAGGGTCTTTTTTATGGTTAATCTCTATGTATAACATCTTTTGGCTTTCAGGCCTGTTGACAATTTATGGCTTGCACCTGGCATAACTTTAAGCAACTTCAGTAGCTAATCCTGTCTTTTTTGTGGTTAATCTATTTTCTTTCTCTTAGGTGTCATCTCCATGGGAACTAGATAGGATTACATTTTTACAGAACAGAAATGTGAAGGACTGCAAAAACAGCAGATATGGCACAAAACAGGCTCTTAGTCTAAAAGTTAATTACCTGAAAGAAGTCACAAGCTAATCTCTATCTAAACTATTTTCTATTAGGCACATATGTGGCTATTTTATTTGTGGAGTTTTTCTCACCCCGCGGAGGGACCTATGCTTAACAGTTTCTTTTGTTAGCATACTGTGCCTAGGATGTTTAAAACAATCATGAGCATTTTTTGCAATGAGAGCACACATTTATCAAACAAGCCAGAATGCCAGCAAAAGGGTTTGAATTGAAGCATTTCCTTCAACCTTGGCCCCTTCATAGGGTACCAGCATCCAGGAGATTTATTAATTAGGGTTTTAAGTTGGACTTTATTCAGTGAAAGAGGAGTAGGAGAGCTCTTGACAGGCAACACAAGAATCTGCAGCAAGGCAAACAAGAACAACAGCAGAAAAGGTGGGAGGATACAGGGTGGGGTAGATGCCGAGGCCAACTTGGAGGGTCCCTTATATCCTGAACGACCATGAATGTCAGGTTTTTTCCTCATGACCTCATCATGGATGGGATCCTGGACGGCCTTGCCTGTCAGGTATTTTCTTCATGACCTCGTCATGGGTTGGATCTCCCATAATGTCTCCCAGCAGCTTCATACTTGCTTTATAAATAATTGATCAATTCCTTTGTTACATATTTACATTTTAAGTGAAATTTTTACTTTTGTAAGTTTTCTTATTATCAACTAGTGCCTTTTCTTTTTAGCTTGTAGCAGTATCTTTAAAATTTCTTGTAAACTTGGTTTAATCATGATGAATTCATTTACATTTTACTTATCTATAAAACTCTTGATTTCTCCTTCAATTCTCAATGATAACCTTTCTAGATAGAGGATTCTCGGTTGAATTTTTTTTTTTCTGTCATTTCTTTGAATATTTAGTGCCATTCCAATTTGTCCTGTTAAGTTTCTCCTGAAAAATCTGTTAATATTCTTATGTGGTTTCTCTTATATTTATACTCTTATATGTGGTAAGTTGTCATGGTCCTCTTTGTGTTTACTCAGAACTCCCTGGACTTCTGGGGCCTGTATGTCTATTTCCTTCCCCAGAGTGGGAAAATTTTCAGTCATTTTTTTTTGTTTGTTTGTTTGTTTGTTTTTTAATTTTTTTTTCCTGGACCTTTCTCTCCTTCTTGGATCCCTATAATGTGAATTTACTCTTCTTGATGCTGTCCCAGAAGTCCCTTAAGATGTCATCTCTTTTTAAAATTACTTTTTCATCTTATTGCTCTGTATGGGTAATTTCTATTGCTTTGTCTTCAAGCTCACCAATGTGTTTTTCTGCTTCATCAAGTTTACTGTTGAACTCCTCAAGTATATTTTTCAGTTCAATTATAACTTCTGTTGGTACTTTTTTTAAAGTTATCACTGTGTTCATCTCTTCTTCTCTCAAGTTCAGTGAGCCTCTTCGTGGCTATTATTTTGAACTATTTATTGGATAGTTTGCTTATCTCCATTTCATTAATGTCTTTTTCTGGGGATTTTTCTTATTCTTTGGTTTGGAACATATTTCTCTCTTTTCATTTTGCTTGACTTTCTGTTTGTCTGTATACTTGGTGAAACAACTATCTTTCTTAGAATTAAAGGAGTGTTCTTATATAGGAGATGATCTGTAGAGCCTAAAAACATAATGTCCCTTGGCCACTATACCCAGACATTCAAGGGGTGTCCCTCATTTGAGCTGCATGAACCCACTGGCTATGGTGACATTGTGGATGTTGCACAGGGAGGTCAGAATATGATATGATGCACTTGCCCAGCTCTGTTGTGGTACAGCTAATGTGGTGTGTGGTAGATGGGGAAGAGGGTGTTTTGCAGTTTGGTTGCATCATGGCTACTCTGTGGGGAAGATAGTACATTACATAATTGCTTGACTTGATTATGTCACAGCTGATGCTTTAGTATAGGTAAGACTCAGGGTGGTCTCATGACCTTGTTGCAATGCAGCTGCTGTCTGAGGAAGGTGGAATGCAGTGTGCTTACACAGCTTGGTTTTGGCATGGTTTCTGCAAGTGGCAGGCAGAGGCTCAGGTTTCTCATCTGTGCTGGTTAACATGCAGCATCTGTGAAAGGAGGGCATGACATCATGTTCTTGCCCAGCATGGTTTCGGTGCTGCTAGGGTATATGGTATCTCAGGGACTTTTCCTGTGCCAGTTATAGCATAGCTGCTATGTGGGGAGAATGGTACACAGTGTGCTTCCCTAGCCTGGTTATGGCATAACTTCTGTACAAAGTGGGTGGGGATTCCGGGTGCTTTCCTAGACAGGTTGTGGTGTGGAATGGGCAAGAGCATATCAACTGGTGTTAGTAGGCTAGTGGGAGGGCATCAAAAATGGTGCCCACCAGCTCCATCAGGAAATTAGAATAAGATGCCTGCCAGTGCTTCATCCCTGGAAAAAGTCAAGAAAGTTCCAGGAGGTTGTTGACTCTACAGTAGCTGCTTTAATTTCAGTAAGTGGGTCTCTCACTTATTATGGTCTAGGTGCTGTCAAACTGATGCTTTAGCACTGGATCTCTGGGTGAATGTGTCTGTGCATGAGTCCTTTAAGAGTAGGTTCTCTGTTCACTATGGTTCTGTGTTTTTCCTGGGGTCAGTCTCCACTGATGTTGAAAACCAGAAAATGTAGGGCCTCTTTTTCTGGTGCCAGATCCAAGGATCATTATGTCTGATGTAGGGCAGAATCCCTTCACTCCTGGAGTGAAAGTTTTGTATTTTGGAGGAATCCCTCCATATTGTGGGCCATTGCTTTCTGGGGGGAAGTCCCTGGATAAGACTACGTCTATTCTTCTACCCATCTCAATGTGTCTCCTTTATCTTTTAGGAAAATGCTGTTAATCTAGTCATGAGATCCTTCTCAGAAGAAAATTATGCCATATGTACCTATAAGTTTGTTGTGTCCATGGGAGAAGATGATTTCACCGTCTTCTTACATTGCCATCTTGAACCTCTCCTCCGGGATTCTGGACTTTTAGTTGATGCTGTCATGAGATCTGACATTTGGGGACCTTAGAATATGATGACTGTATTTTGCATTTGATAAAAATATGTACCTTTGGAGGCCAGAGGGAAGACTATGGTAGGCAGAGTAATCTCCCAAAGATGTCTGTGCTTTAAACTCTGAAATCTCTAAATATGCTATATTCCATTGCAACATGAACTTTGCAGATATTGTCTGAGGTTTGAGACCTTAAATTAGGTAGATTATATTGTATTATCCAGGTGTGGCCACTGTAATGATATAAGCTATTAGAAGCACAGACATGTCTCTGGCTGGAGTCAGAGATATACCAGACTCCTGAGTAAGAGGAATTTGATTTTCTGTTGCTAGAGAGAGCACATGGAAGACCTGAGATGAATGTTAACAGCTTTTAGGAGCAAGACTGACCTACAGCTATCAACCTGCAAGTAAAAAGGATATAAGTTAAACAACAAAAAGTAACTGAATTCTGAAAACAGCTTAAATGATTATGAAAGCTCATTCCCCTCTACATGTTTTGGATTGGACCTCAGCCTTACTGATACCTCACTTTCAGTACTGTGAGACTCTGGACTAAGGATCTAAGTTCACTCACCCAGGCTTCTGACATGCAGAAGCTTTAAGATAATAAATTTGTTTTGTTTTAACCTGCTACTATTTTGGTAATTTGTTACAGCAGTAACAGAAAATTAATACACTTTGTGTAGGTCCACTTCCCAAAGTGTGATTCTTTCAGGGCTCTGCAATATCTAAATGATTTTCATTAAAATATTGACACTACTTTACTTTTTACTTTCTACAGGGTTGACATTTGCACTGACAGTGTAAAAGTAATTCTGATATAACTCTTGGTGCCTTAAGCAGTGCCATCAAAGTTTATATGAAATCAGTTCAGTTCAGTTCAATCGTTCAGTCATTTTGGCCTCTTTGTGACCCCATGGACTGCAGCAGGCCAGGCTTCACTGTCCATCACCAACTCCTGGAGCTTGCTCAAACTCATGTCCCTCGAGTCAGTGATGCCATCCAACCATCTCATCCCCTGTTGTCCCCTTCTCCTCCTGCCTTCAATCTCTCCCAACATCAGAGTCAGGGGGTAAAAAGCAACAAATAGTTTCACTCAATAATTGTTTTTGATTAAAAGTTAAATAATATTCATGAAAAATCTCACCTCTAGAATACATTTCTTTTAAATATTTTGTGTGACAAATTTAGAAGTTCATAAACCCTTAGTTTTCAATACTGAAATTAAATATTTAGAGGAAAAGTGATTACACAATTGTTATTGTTGTGAGTTCAACTAGTGACTTTTCTTGAGGATCACTATTTTTACTTAAGCAACTGGCAGAAAAACTATGTTCATTCAGTCGTGGGTATTTGACAGACGTTTTGTCAAAAATGAACAAAATAACCCTGTGGTTTTAAGGAAAGCAACTTAATTTACTTTTTCTCAATGATAAAATTTAAACTTTCAAGTGAAAATTAAAAACTTGGAAAATATATCTACCACTGTGAGCTTAAAAGCTTCTCAATATCTAAAGACTCACAAGACTGGTGATGGTGCTCCTGAATGTGAGTTTTTGATATCATATAATGATATGTCAACATTTGGATGTTCTGCATAACTCAGTGAACTACTACTTCACAAGTGAACAATTCATGATATTGCAAAGGAATGAATGGATGCAAAAACAGATTAATTGATTTTAATGTTAGCCATATGATTTGATTCTGCTTAGTAAGCACCATTTTAAGGAACTACCACTTGGAAATGTTGATGTAATATCAAAGATAGATATTCATAATCATCTGTAAAGTATTATTAAAATGTTCTTTCCTTTTCCAAATAAAAATCTCTGTGAGGTCATAATTTCTACTTGTGCTTCAACCAAGCAGACTTCCCTGATAGCTCAGTTGGTAAAGAATCCACCTGCAATGCAGAAGACCCCAGTTCGATTCCTGGGTTGGGAAGATTCACTCGAGAAAGGAAAGGCTACCCATTCCAGTATTATTGGGCTTCTCTGGTGGCTTGGCTGGTAAAGAATCGCTTGCAGTGCGGGAGACCTGGGTTAGATCCCTGGGTTGGAGAGATTTCCTGGAGAAGGGAAAGGCTACCCACTCCAGTTTTCTGGCCTGGAGAATTCCATGGACTGTATAGCCCATAGGGTCACAAAGAGTCGGACAAGATGAGTGAATTTCACTTCACTTCACTTCAACCAAAGCAATGAGTGTGAGAGAATGAATAAAGAAGCAAGTGTAAATTTCTAACTAAAATCTATTAAATCAGACATAAATCCGGCAAAATATTTGTATAATGATAAAGATATATTTATAACACATGGTTTTTTTGTCAATTTGGTAATTGGTTTGTTATTATTTTAAATGAAACAATATATTTATTTTAAAATTTGAAATTTTATTGTATATTACATATATCAATAAGTGTATGTTTTAAGAGTGTAAAAGGGTTTCAGGATAAAATGTTTGAGAACTATTGTAGACTATAAATTGGGTGTTCAGTTTTCAATCCTAGTTTGAACTTAACTAAATACACTAGTCAAATAGCCATTGGTGAATACTCAGATAAACATTTGAATGTGCTAATGACCCCCAAGGAGTTTTAAAATCTTTTAGGTACTGGGAAATCAGTTTCTATAGTTTCTTTAAAATTTCTTTCTGGAGTGGACTTAAAATGTGAACACTAAAAACACCTAGATGCCTTGATTAAATTTATAGAAATGATAATGTCATTAGTGAATTCATGCATATATAGCATTTTCTTCTTGAATTGCTTCACCCAAAGATTCTTTCCTTAATTAATTACCTTATTTTTAAATTAATTTGTTTATTTTAATTGGGGTTAATTACTTTACCATATTGTAGTGATTTTTGCTGTACATTTACACGAATCAGGGTGTACATGAGTCCCCCATCCTGAACCCCTCTCCCACCTCCCTCCCCATCCCATCTGTCAGGGTTGTCCCAGTGCATCAGACGTGGACTGGTGATCTGTTTCACATATGATAATATACATGCTTCAATGCTATTCTCTCAAATTATCCCACCCTCGCCTTCTCCCACAGAGTCCAAAACTCTGTTCTTTACATCTGTGTCTCCTTTGCTGTCTCGCATATGGGGTCATTATTATCATCTTTCTGAAGTCCATATATATGCGTTAATATACTGTATTGATGTTTTTCTGACTTACTTCATTCTGTATAATAGGCTCCAGTTTCATCCACCTCATTAGAACTAATTCAAATGCATTCTTTTTAATAGCTGAGTAATATCCCGCTGTGTAAATGTACCACATCTTTCTTAGCCACTCGTCTGCCGATGGACATCTAGGCTGCTTCCATGTCCCTAGCTACTGTAAACAGTGCTGTGATGAGCATTGGAGTACACATATCTCTTTCAATTCTGGTTTCCCTGGTGTGTATGCCCAGGAGTGGGGTTGCTTGGTCGTATGACAGTTCTATTCTCAGTTTTTTAAGGAATCTCCACACTGTTCTCCATAGTAGCTGTACTAGTTTGCATTCCCATCAACAGTGTAAGAGGGTACCCTTTTATCCACACCCTCTCCAGCATTTATTGTTTGTAGACCTTTTGATAGCAGCCATTCTGGCGGGCATGAGATGGTACCTCATTGTGGTTTTGATTTGCATTTCTCTGATAATGAGTGATGTTGAGCATCTTTTCATTTGTTTGTTAGCCATCTGCATGTCTTCTTTGGAGAAATGTCTGCTTAGTTCTTGGGCCCATTTTTTGACTGGGTTGTTTATTTTTCTGATATTGAACTGCATGAGCTGCTTGTATATTTTTGAGATTAATTATTCGTCAGTTGCTATTATTTTTTCCCATTCTAAAGGCTGTCTTTTCACCTTGCTTATAATTTTCTTCATTGTGCAAAAACTTTTAAGTTTAATTAGGTCCCATTTGTTTATTTTTGTTTTTATTTCCATTACTCTGTGTGGTGGGTCATAGAGGATCTTGCTGTGATTTATGTCAGAGAGTGTTTTGCCTATTTTTGATCTATGAGTTTTATACTTTCTGGTCTTACATTTAGATATTTAATCCATTTTGAGTTTATTTTTGTGTATGGTGTTAGAAAGTGTTTTAGTTTCATTCTTTTACAGTTGGTTGACCAGTTTTCCAGCACCACTTGTTAAAGAGATTGTCTTTTCTCCATTGTATTCTTGACTTCTTTATCAAAGATAAGGTGTCCATAGGTATGTGGATTTATCTCTGGGCTTTCTATTTTGTTTCATTGATCTATATTTCTGTCTTTGTGCCAGTACCATAGTGTCTTGATGACTGTAGCTTTGTAGCAGAGCCTGAAGTCAGGCAGGTTGATTCCTCCAGTTCCATTATTTTTGACATATTCCAATTCTGCTCTAGCCAATTGTATTAAAGGTTAGGAGGCAGTGAGGCAAATTGAACCTCAGTCATTTCATAGTCTTTGTTTCTTTGACCTGTAATTTAACACTTACATTCCAGAATGGTGGTACTAGCATACCCTACTCTAAGAAGCTAGTGTAAGTTACAACAATGATATTCTTAGAGAGAATATGGGCTTTGAGGCAGTTGGTTTCTGAAACCTCTAGTGAACTAAGAAAATAAGATAAACCAAGTGCTGGGATCATGAAGTATTATTCTAACTTTAATTTATTTACCTGAAATTTTTATTTGTCTTTTTATCTGAGTTTAAAATGATGTGTGTGGCCTCTTAGTTTGGTCATTTGCATATGCTTTTGGTGAATTGATTTTCTTTATTGTCTTTTGGTTTAAAAGTTTAAGATGCTTTGAACTTCATGTTTACCAATGTATAACATCTCATCAGCACTTTCCAAAGAGAAGAAAATATTTACATAACTCTGGTAATTGTTACAGTATGCCATTTATATGGAGACTAAATGTATTTATAGGTGATTTTGGTGTAAGGAGTGATAAAACTGAAAATGAGGCAAAGCAAATTCTCTTTCTTATTGTAACCTTATTTCTGGTTGTTCTTATTGTGACTTAGTGACTTAGTTCTTAGTGACTCAGTCACTAAGTCATGTCTGACTCTTTGTGACCCCATGGACTGCAGCATGCCAGGCTCCTCTTTCCTCCCCTATCAGAGTTTGCTCATATTCATGTCCATTGAGTTGGTGATGCTATCAAGTCATCTCATCCTCTGCTGCTCTCTTCTTATGCCTTCAATCTTTTAGCATGAGGGTTTTTTCTAGTGAATTGGCTCTTCATATAAGGTGGCCAAAATATTGGAACTTCAGCTTCAGTATCAGTCCTTCCAATGAACATTCAGGGTTGATTTCCTTTAGGATTGACTGGTTTGATCTCCTTGCAGTCCAAAGGACTCTCAAGAGTCTTCTCCAGCACCACAACTTAAATGCATCAAATCTTTGGTGTTCAGCCTTCTTTTAGGCACAAGTCTCACATCTGTACATGACTGCTGGAAAAATCATAGCTTTGACTACACAGACCTTTGAGAGAAATGTGAGTATGTGTGTCACTCAGACACGTCCAACATTTTGCAAATTCATGGATTGGGGCACGCCAGGCTTCTCAGTCCATGGGATTTTCCAAGCAACAATACTGGAGTGTGTTGCCATCCACGTCTCCAGGGGATCTTCGCGAGCCAGGGATTGAACCCAGGTGTCTTGCATTGCAGGCAGATTCTTTACTGTCTGAGCCACTAGGGAAGCTTTTTTATATTCTCTCTAGATTTGTCATAGCTTTCCTTCCAAAAAGCAAGTGTCATTGCTACAATATGTTTCCTCATTATAAACTGTGAATGATCAAATGCTAATAGATTGAGTGATTAAATATGTATATTCTTGCCAGTCTTACTTATTCATTTCTGAACTTCTTGACCATACATCTATATCACAAAGCATTATTTGATCTATATTTATAGTAACTAAAGCTAAAATTGAGACTTGCTTCTATGTTTAATTCAGGCTGATATTAATATGAATTTCATTTGTTCCTAATGCTGTAAGAGCACATTATGCATATCATATTCATAATAAAGCATGTTTTAATTTCATTTTTAGTAATTACCATTCCATTTAAGTTATTAATGGTATCTTCAATTAATATACAGTCATGAAATTATGCAGCACTCTTTTGGGCAGCTAAGAAATTTGCTTTATACAGTCCTTCATTCCACTGGCAAAACTCTACTTAAGGACTATTGCATTCACAATTGCTTTCTAAGAACTACACACTATGGGACCCATTGTTGTCCTGTGAAGATGATTTTACACTTGTTGTTGGACCTATGTATCTAAGATGATTTTGAATTATGTTATTTAATTTCTGAGAGCAGAAAATGGAATCTTCTATTAGTTCAAATGTACATAAATGCACATAATTAACATGTATGAGGTTTTCACTCACCTAGAGCCAGACATCCAGGAATGTGAAATCAAGTGGGCCTTAGGGAGCATCACTATGGACAAAGCTAGTGGAGGTGATGGAATTCAGTTGAGCTATTTCAAATTTTGAAAGATGACACTGTAAAAGTGCTGCACTCAATATGCCAGTGAATTTGGAAAACTCAGCAGTGGCCACAAGACTGGAAAAACTCAGTTTTCATTCCAATCCCAAAGAAAGGCAATGCCAAAGTATGCTCAAACTACCGCACAATTGCACTCATCTCACATGCTAGTAAAGTAATGCTCAAAATTCTCCAAGCCAGACTTCAGCAATGCGTGAACCGTGAACTTCCAAATGTTCAAGCTGGTTTTAGAAAAGGCAGAGGAACCAGAGGTCAAATTGTCAACATCCGCTGGATCATCAAAACAGCAAGAGAGTTCCAGAAAAACATCTATTTCAGCTTTATTGACTATGCCAAAGTCTTTGACTGTGTGGATCACAATAAACCGTGGAAAATTCTGAAAGAGATGGAACTACTAGACCACCTGATCTACCTCTTGAGAAACCTGTATGCAGGTCATGAAGGAACAATTAGAACTGGACACGGAACAATAGACTGGTTCCAAATAGGAAAAGGAGTACGTCGAGGCTGTATATTGTCACCCTGCTTATTTAACTTCTATGCAGAGTACATGATGAGAAATGCTGGGCTGGAGGAAGCACAAGCTGGAATCAAGATTGCCAGGAGAAATATCAATAACCTCAGATATGCAGATGACACCACCCTTCTGGCAGAAAGTGAAGAGGGACTAAAGAGCCTCTTGATGAAAGTGAAAGAGGAGAATGACAAAGTTGGCATCCGGTCCCATGACCTCATGGGAAATAGATGGGGAAACAGTGGTAACAGTGTCAGACTTTCTTTTTCTGGGCTCCAAAATCACTGCAGATGGTGATTGCAGCCATGAAATTAAAAGATGCTTGCTTCTTAGGAGAAAGGTTATGACCAAACTAGACAGCATATTAAAAAGCAGAGACATTACTTTGCCAATAAAGTTCGTCTAGTCAAGGCTATGGTTTTTCCAGTGGTCAAGTATGGATGTGAGAGTTGGACTATAAAGAAAGTTGAGTGGCAAAGAATTGATGCTTTTGAACTGTGGTGCTGGAGAAGACTCTTGAGAGTCCCTTGGACTGCAAGGAGATCCAATCAGTTCATCCTAAAAGAGATCAGTCCTTGGTGTTCATTGGAAGGGCTGATGCTGAAGCTGAAACTCCAATACTTTGGCCACCTGATGCGAAGCTCTGAGTCATTTCAAAATACCCTGATGCTGGGAAAGATTGAGGGCAGGAGGAGAAGGGGGTGACAGAGGATGAGATGGTTGGATGGCATCATCGATTCAATGGATTTGGGTAAACTTCTGGAGTTGGTGATGGGCAGGGAGGTCTGGCGTGCTGCGGTTCATGGGGTTGCAAAGAGTCGGACACAACTGAGTGACTGAACTGAACTGAACTGATGAGGTATTCAATCTAACAGATAAAGTGTCTGAAGAAGTATGGCTGGAGGTTCATAACAGGCTCATTGTACAGGAGGTGGTGATCAAAACCATCCCCAAGAACAAGAAATGAAAAATGGCAAAATGGTGGTCTCTGGAAACCTTACAAATAGTTGAGAAAAGAAGAGAAGCTAAAGGCAAAGGCAAAAAGGAAAGATATACCACTTTGAATGCAGAGTTACAAAGAATAGCAAGCAGATATAAGAAAACTTTCCTAAGTGATGAATGCAAAGAAATAGAGGAAAACAATAGGATGGGAAAGACTAGAGATCTCTCCAAGATAATTAGAGATACCAAGGGAATATTTCATGCAAAGATGGGCTCGATAAAGGACAGAAATGGTATGGACCTAACAGAAGCAGAAGATAGTAAGAAGAGGTGGCAAGAATACAGAGAACTATATAAAAGAGACCTTCATGACCCAGATAACCACTATGGTGTGATAAGTCACCTAGAATCAGACATCCTGGTGGAAGTTAAGTAGTCATTAGGAAGCATCACTACAAACAAAGTTAGTAGAAGTGATGGAATTCTAGCTGAGCTATTTCAAATTCTAAAAGATGATCTGTGAAAATGTTGCACTCAATATGCCAGCAAATTTGGAAAATTCAGCAATGGTCACAGGACTGGAAATGGTCAGTTTTCATTCCAATCCTAAAGAAGGGCAATATCAAAGAATGTTCAAACTACCCCACAGTTGCACTCATCTCATACACTAGCAAAATAATGCTAAAATTTCTCCAAGCTAGGCTTGAACACTACATGAACCTAGAATTTCCAGAAGTACAAGCTGGATTTAGAAAAGGCAGAGGAGCCAAAGATTAAATTGCCAACATCCATTGGATCATAGAAAAAGCAAGAAAATTCCAGAAAAACATCTTTTTCTGCCCCTTTGACTACCCTAAACTTTTTGTGTGGATCACAACAAACTGAAAATTCTTGAGATGGGAAGAGCAGAATACCTTACTTGCCTCCTGAGAAATATGTATGCAAATCAAGAAGCAGCAGTTAAAATCAGACATGGAATTATGGACTGGTTCAAATACGGGAAAGGAGTATGTGTAGGCTGTTTATTGTCACCTTGCTTTTTTAGCTTATATTTAATGTCTTCATGCAAAATGCTGGACTGGATGAAGCACAAACTTGAATCAAGATTGCCAGGAGAATTATAAAAAAACCTCAGATATGCCAATGACACCACCTTATGGCAGAAAGTGAAGAGGCACTAAAGAGCCTCTTGATGAAAGTGAAAGAGGAGAGTGAAAAAGCTGGCTTAAAATTCAAAATTCAAAAAATAAAGATCATAGCATCCAGTCACATAACTTCATGGCAAACAGATGGGGAAACTGTAAGATCCTTTATTTCTTGGGCTCCTAAATCACTGCAGATGGTGACTGCAGTAATGAAATTAAAAGACGCTTGCTCCTTGGAAGAAAAGTTTTGACAAACATAGTCCAAAATCACTGCAGATGGTGACTGCAGTCATGAAATTAAAAGATGCTTGCTCCTTGGAAGAAAAGTTTTGACAAACCTAGACTGAATATTAAAAAGTAAATACAATGAACAATGGAATACGTGTGTCTTTCTCAATTTTGGTTTCCTCAGAGTATATGCCTAGGAGTGGGATTGCTGGGTCATGTGGTGGTTTTATTCCTAGTTTTTAAGGAATCTCCATACATCTTCCATAGTGGCTATATCAATTTACATTTCCATCAACAGTGAAAGAGCATTCCCTTTTCTCCATATTCTCTCCAACATTTATCATTTGTAGACATTCTGGTGTGAGGTGATATCTCAATGTCGTTTTGATTTGCATTTCTGTAATGAGGGACATTCAGCATCTTCTCCTGTGTTTGCTAGCCATCTGTATGTCTTCTTTGGAGAAATGTCTGTTTAGGTCTTTCCCCCACTTTTTCATTGGTTTTTTGTTTGTTTATTTGTTTTTCTGGTATTCCCATTGTTCATTACAGCACTATTTACAATACCTAGAACATGTAGGTAACCTAGATGCCTGTCAACAGATGAATGGATAAAGAAGAGTGGTACATATACATAATGGAATATTAGTCATAAAAAGGAATGCACTGAGTCAGTTCTAATGAGGTGGGTGAAACTAGAGCCTATTATACAGAGTGAAGTAAGTCAGAGAAAGATAAATATTGTATTCTAAAACATATATATGGAATCTAGAAAAACGGTACTGAAGAATTTATTTACAGGGCAGCAGTGGAGAAACAGACATAGAGAATAGACTTATAAACATGGGGAGAGGGGAGGAGATGTATGGAGAGAGTAATGCATAAACTTATGTTACCATATGTAAAATAGATATCCAATGGGAATTTGCTCTGTGCTTCAGGAAACAAACAGGGGCTCTGCAACAACCTAGAGGGGTGGGATGGGGAGGGAGATGGAAGGGAGGTTCAAAAGGGAGGGGGTATATGTATACCTATGGCTGATTCATCTTGTCCCATCACTTCATGGGAAATAGACGGGGAAGCAGTGGCTGACTTTATTTTTGGGGGCTCCAAAATCACTGCAGATTGTGACTGCAGCCATGAAATGAAAAGACACTTACTCCTTGGAAGAAAAGTTATGACCAACCTAGAAAGCATATTAAAAAGCAGAGACATTACTTTGCTAACAAAGGTCCATATAGTCCAGGCTATGGTCTTCCAGTGGTCACATATGGATGTGAGAGTTGGACTGTGAAGAAAGCTGAGTACTGAAAAATTGATGCTTTTGAACTATGGTGTTGGAGAAGGCTCTTGAGAATCCCTTGGACTGCAAGGAGATCCAACCAGTCTATCCTAAAGGAGATCAGTCCTGAGTGTTCATTGGAAGGACTGAGGTTGAAGTTTAAACTCCAATAGATTGGCCACCTCATGCGAAGAGTTGACTCATTGGAAAAGAACCTGATGCTGGGAGGGAATGGGGGCAGGAGGAGAAGGGGACAGCAGAAGATGAGATGGCTGGATGGCATCACCGACTCAATGGACATGAGTTTGGGTAAACTCCGGGAGTTGGTTATGGACAGGGAGGCCTGGCGTGCTGCGATTCATGGGATCATAAAGAGTCGGACACGACTGAGCGACTGAACTAAACTGAACTGATGGCTGATTCATGTTGAAGTTTGACAGAAAACTACAAAATTCTGAAAAGCTATTATCCAACAATTAAAGAATAAATTAAAAAGGAAAACAAACAAAAAAGCAGATACATCACTTTGACTACAAAAGGTCTGTCTAGTCAAAGCTATGGTTTTTCCGGTAGTCACTTATGGATAAGAGAGTTGCACCATAAAGTAAGCCAAGTGCCAAAGAATTGATGCTTCTGAACTGTGGTGTTGAAGAAGACTCTTGAGAGTCACTTTGACTACAAGGAGGCCCAACCAGTCCATCCTAAAAGAGGTCAGTCCTGGGTGTTCATTGGAAGGACTGATGTTGAAGCAGAAACTCCAATAATTTGACCACCTGATGTGAAGTGCTGACTCATTTGAAAAGACCCTGATCCTGGGAAAGATTGAGGACAGGAAGAGAAGGGGACGACAGAGGATGGGATTATTGGACGACATCACCGACTTGATGGACATGGGCTTGTGTGATCTCTGGGAGCTGGTGATGGACAGGGAGGCCTGACGTGGTGCAGTTCATGGGGTCACAAAGAGTCGGACATGACTGAGAGACTGAACTGAACTGAATTGTACTGAATGCATATAGGTATGTGTTATACCCCAAAATGTTGGATTTTAGAATCTCAGTGAAATTTATATTTAAAAATTATGTTAATGGGACGTGACAATTGAATTTAATTTGCATTTCTATAAATATGAACATTTGAAAAATGATGACGTTTTGCATCTCTTAATGTAGTTATCTTTAGTTTGGCCTTATAATAAAATAGAATTTTACAGATTAAGTTTCCTCTGAAATTTAGCTTCAGGTTTTGGATAATCCATTATAAAGTGTATTGCTCTATTTTCCTAATCAGTCATGAATTATTTTGAAATCTATTTGGGAATTCATAGTGAAATGTGTTATAGTTGTGAAATTATGATATTTGCTATGCTTAGTGTTTTATAGATTCACATTTGGCAAATATTCCCATCAGTTCAAGTCACATAGTAGAACTTATGTTAGAAGAAGAAAGAGATTTGCATACTCTAATATACCTAGAGGCACAATTGAGTTCTCTGTTTTAATTAAAGCAATGTTTAATGCACAATAAATTTTTTATGGTGTATGATTTGACTAGTTAGCTTAATTAGGTGAGAAATTATGTTTTACTTATATACAGACTAGCTTTGCTTAAACAATGAAATGCTCCATGTTTTCTCAAAGGTTTATTGTTTTCTCTTGAAGATTTTTGGATTGGCATAACATGAGACTGATTAATCTTGACAGAAGTGTATCTTTTCCCTCCTATTTTGTGTTTGAGTCCCCTAAGAGAGCAGTATTATATTCCATAGTTGAAGAAGCTCAGACTTTTGAGTCAGTCAGATATAAGTTTGAATCCCACCTCTTTCTTATTCATTCATTCAGTGAGTACATTTTGAGTTGGTATTGAATGGCCTCTCTATTCTGGAGAGTGAAGAGAAAGATAAATATATATTTGCCCTCATGGGATTTAAAATTTATTGAGGTAGATAACCAAGAAGTAAAAAATTAGGAGTTTTAGACTGTGTCCTTTAGAAGACAGCCTGAGGTGTCAATAGGTATACCATAATTTTTGGGGGGGGGGAATATTCTCAGGATCAACACTTGTGATGGGAAATAAAGCAGTAAGATTAAATAAAGATGAGATGAAGTGTTAACAAAGGCCTCAGAAGGTTCCTCCAAACAGTCTAGGGTTGATATGACTTACAAAGTTGTATTATCCTGAGTCAAGGGCCCTGGACCTTTGTATATATGCATTTACCAATCATTGGATGTGGCCTACTTCAGAGGAGGGAGCATGACCTTACATTAAGAGCTCTTTCTATGTTGAATGGTAATTCTGCAAGAAAGACTCTGCTTAGAACCATCACCTATCAATATTCTAAAGCAGCTGGGGTAATGAGCACCTCATTTATGAAGGAGAGTTGGCAGGCAGTTCAGCACAGCATCCATAACATACTGTGATATGTGTTTAGTAGGGACTATGTAAGTATACTATAAGTCCACATAGAATTATTAATCCTCCATTGAGAAGGGTCAAGGAATACTCAAAATAATTGCTTGTAAAATTAAACATGTAAAGAGTTTTGAGAATGGCTATCAGGGGCTATGCATTAATACATAATTTCAAATGCTAATAGTCAAGTCAAAAGAAAGCACTGAATATTGAGAAGACTAAAAAATGTGGTTGAATTCAGTTAGAAGGAGGTGTGGTAAATGAGTACCAAGAGAGAAATGGGCTAGCTCATGTCTTCTCTACTATGCAAATAACTTATTCCTAAGTACCAGGTGACCTTGAGCAAATTACTTTGCCTTACAACTCCTTACTTGTCTGATCAATTTAACATGAAGAAAATATTACCCACTCCCAAAGACTGAATGAGGTAACATACTGATTTCAGCATGGTGCCTGGTAAGTGCTAAGTATTCACCCTTCCATGTGGAAACATACAAGGCAGGCTATAGACTTAAGGAAATAAATAATTCTTTCAGTTCAGTTCTGTTCAGTCGCTCATCATGTCCCACACTTTGCAACCCCATGGACTACATCATGCCAGGCTTCCCTGTCCATCACCATCTCCTGGAGCTTGCTCAAACTCATGTCCATTGAGTCGGTAATGCCATCCAACCATTTCATCCTCTGTCACCCCCTTCTCTTCCTGCCTTCAATCTTTCCCAGCAGCAGGATCTTTTCAAATGACTCAGTTCTTTGCATCAGGTGACCAAAGTATTGGAGCTTCAGCTTCAACATCAGTCCCTCCAATGACTATTCAAGACTGATTTCCTTTAGGATGAACCAGTTGAATTTCCTTTCAGTACAAGTGTATTCTCCCACACCACAGCTCAAAAGCATCAGTTTTTTGGGTTTCAGTTTTCTTTATAGTCCAAATCTCAAATCCATACATGACTACTGGAAAAACCATAACTTTGACCAGATGGACATTTGTAGGCAAAGTAATGTCTCTGCTCTTTAATATGCTGTCTAGATTAGTCATAGCTTTTCTTCCAAAAAGTAAGCCTCTTTTAATTTTATGGCTCAGTCACCATCTGCAGTGATTTTGGAGCCCCCCAAAAAATGGTTTCTCACTGTTTGTATTGTTTCCCCAGCTATTTGCCATGAAGTGATGGGACCAGATGCCATGGTCTTAGTTTTCTGAACGTTGAGTTTTTAGCCAACTTTTCACTCTCCTCTTTCACTTTCAAGAGGTTCTTCAGTTCTTCTTTGCTTTCTGCCATAAGGGTGGTGTCATCTGCATATCTGAACTTGTTGATATTTCTCCCAGCAATCTTGATTCCAGCTTGGGCTTCATCCAGCCCAGTAATTTTCATGATGTACTCTGCATATAAGTTAAATAAGCAAGGTGACAACATACAGCCTTGAAGTGCTCTTTTCCCAATTTGGAACCCGTCTGTTGTTCCATGTCCAATTCTAACTGTTATGTCTTTATCTTGCATACAGATTTCTCAGGAGGCAGGTCAGGTGGTCTGGCATTCCCATCTCTTGAAGAATTTTCCACAGTTTGTTGTGATCCACACAGCCAAAGGCTTTAGCATAGTCAATAAAGCAGAAACAGATGTTTTTCTAGAATTTGCTTGCTTTATTGATGATTCAATGGGTGTTGTCTTTCTGGTCACTGGTTCCTCTGACTTTTCTGAACCCAGTTTGAACATCAGGAAGTTCACGGTTCATGTACTGTTGAAGCCTGGCTTGAAGAATTTTGAATATTACTTTGCTAGCATGTGAAATGAGTGCAATTGTGCTGTAGTTTGAACACTCTTTGGCATTTCCTTTCTTTGGGATAGGAATGAAAAGAAATACTTATTATATGATAAAATTTCCTTTAAGCAAAGCAAAAAGCAGCATGCCAAACTACATGCAGAAAAATCAGATTCTTACATCCACATTCACATACATATACATATACATACATATACACATACACATAGGCTGGAAATATAGATTAACCTTTGAATAATTATATTTCTGTATATGGAAATATGAGTGAGGTTACTGTTTTTTGTTATGCTTGCTTTTTTTTTTGAATTTTCTAGACTGCAACTGTGATAATTTATAATGAAAAGAAATGCCATCTTTTAAACATATCACTTTATTCATCTAGAGTATTGGTAAAACCATTTCTTACTCAACCTTGCAAGCCATTTATAAATGTCTATGACAAAAGAGGAGAAAATTCTTCTGATGCATGATAAGATTTCCCACTTCCCTCTGTTGTCTAAGAAATTAAATAGTGCTTAAAGTGAACTTTGGCTTTTGTGGGTAACCAAACTTTTACACTTAAAATATTATTCTTGGAAATATTCAAAATTATTTTTGTAAATTTCCATCTGTACAGTAATTTCTTAATTGCCCACTATGTGACTATGGCACCTCTGTTTTTGAAGACTGAATCCTTTTATATGTGTAATAATAAACAAGAAACTAGAAGCAAAAGGATGGGCTTCCTTCCATGAATAGATTTAAAATTTTGCATTATTCAGCCTGTAATGGTTAAAGTAGAGGTAAGATATAATTGAAATCTGCAAAATCAGAATGCCACATTGATGGCTACAATATGCAGCTTAAAATGAACTATATTTTTTAAAAATGTCAAAAGAAGAAAAGCAATATATTGCAAGGTGATACACATTAAACACCATAAATGATTCAAAGAAATATGTAAATTCATGGATACTTGATTTGTATAATTATTATTTGAAGGTGTATTCATTTAGAGCACCTTCTTACCTTTTGACACAATAAGATACCTTGTAATAATTTGAAATTCTGTCTTGTTTTTATATTTGCAAATCACTGTCTTATTTACTACTATTGTGGTTTAAACTTTGTAGGTAAAAAGATCATATCTGTTTCAATAATATATATATCCACTGAAGTGTCTACAATAGTGTTTACATATTTTAATATCAATTAATATATTAAGCTGTATGGAATTTGTCCTTTTCTCCCAAAAGATAGTCATTGAACAAAATAATGTACTCACTGGACCATTGGTAGGACACACTTAAGTTTAGTTCAATAAACAAGAGATCAGTTTTGTTATATGAACTCTAGACTCCCCAATAGTAAGTAAGTACAGAGCCACATATCAATTGTACACAAGAAAAGATAAAATTGCAAAGATCTAAGAGAATATACTATTCCTTCTGTAATGAGGAATTCACTGACATACCTGTAAAAACATGTAATCTCTTTTTGGTGAATAGAATTATGGGATTCTAACCATAGTATTTTAGGGATGTTTATAATCACTGGAAAATAAAAGGTATATGGATTTATAATGTAATGTTGATTTCTTTTATACTATTTTAATGGGCTTCACAGGAACATACAGAGTTTCACAGGTGGTTCAGTGGTAAAGAATCTGCCTGCCAATGAAGAAGACACGAGACACAGGTTCAAACCCTGGGTCGGGAAGATGCCCTGGAGTAGGAAATGGCAGCCCACTCTAGTTTTCTTGCTTGGAAAATTCCATGGGTAAAGGATCCTGGTAAGCTACAGTCAGTGGGGTCACAAAGAGTCAGACATGACTGAGCAACTGAACACAAACACACACACACACACACACACTCTCTCTCTCTCTCTCTCTCTCTCTCTCTCAGGAATATCCAGATCCTTGAGTACGCTAAGAACAATCAAATAAATTGGCTTGAATATAAGTGTTTTATGGAGATTTTCTTTTTTAGGTGTAGATACATTGTGGACAACATGTTATACTGACTGCATTTCTATACATACAGTATTAGGCTGCAGAATTTCAGAAATGTTTTACAATTTAAAGTAAAGCATGAACAGTACTATGCACACTTGCCTCAGAGAGCTAGTAAGCCCTCTCTACACATATGTTTATGGTCTGATCAGAAAGCTAGAGAACATTCAAAAAGATACATACACCCCAATAGCAGCACTGTTTACAATAGCTCAGACATGGAAGCAACGTAAATGTCTATCTTCTGTTGAGTGGATAAAGAAGATGTTGTGTATTTACACAATGGAATGTTACTCAGCCACAAAAAAGGAATGAAATAATCCCATCTGCAGCAACTTTGATGAACTCACAGATTATCACACTAAGTGAAGTAATTCAGAAAGAGAAAGACAAATATCACATGATATCACTTATATGTGGGAGCTTAAAAAATGATAAAGAGGAACTTATAGACAAAATAGAAAAAGATCTATAAACATAGAGAATATTTATGGTCACCAAAGGGTAACCAAAGGATTCAGTTCAGATCAGTTAAGTCACACAGTCGTGTCCGACACTTTGCGATCCCATGAACGGCAGGCACACCTGTACTCCCTGTCCATCACCAACTCCCGGAGTCCACCCAAACCCATGTCCATCGAGTCGGTGATGCCATCCAACCATCTCATCCTCTGTTGTCCCCTTCTCCTCCTGCCCTCAGCAAAGTAATGACTCTGCTTTTTAATATGCTGTCTAGGTTGGTCATAACTTTCCTTCCAAGGAGTAAGCATCTTTTAATTTCATGGCTGCAATCACCATCTGCAGTGAATTTGGAGCCCAGAAAAATAAAGTCAGCCACTGTTACCACTGTTTCCCTATCTATTTGCTATGAAGTGATGGGACTGGATGCCATGATCTTAGTTTTCTGAATGTTGAGCTTTAAGTCAACTTTTTCACTCTCCTCTTTCACATTCATCAAGAGGCTGATTAGTCCTTCTTCACTTTCTGCCATAAGGGTGGTGTCATCTGCATATCTGAGGTTATTGATATTTCTCCTGGCAATCTTGATTCCAGCTTGTGCTTCCTCCAGCCCAGCATTTCTCATGATGTACTCTGCATATAAGTTAAATAAGCAGGGTGACAATATACAACCTTGATGTACTCCACTTCCTATTTGGAACCAGTTTGTTGTTCCATGTCCAGTTCTAACTGTTGCTTCCTGACCACATCTTTCCCAGTAATGGGGTCTTTTCAAATGACTCAGCTCTTCGCATCAGGTGGCCAAAGTATTGGAGTTTCAGCTTCAACATCAGTCCTTCCAAAAAACACCCAGGACTGGTCTCCTTTAGGATGGACTGGTTGGATCTCCTTGCAGTCCAAGGGACTCTCAAGAGTCTTCTCCAAATCCACAGTTCAAAAGCATCAATTCTTCAGGGCTCATTGGAAAACTCAACAGTGGCCACAGGACTGGAAAAGGTCAGTTTTCATTCCCATCCCAAAGAAAGGCAATGCCAAAGAATGCTCAAACTATCGCACAATTGCACTCATCTAACACACTAGTGAAGTAACGCTTAAAATTCTCCAAGCCAGCCTTCAGTAATATGTGAATCGTGAACTTCCAGATATTAAAGGTGGTTTTAGAAAAGGCAGAGGAACCAAAGATCAAATTGCCAACATCCGCTGGATCATTGAAAAAGCAAGAGAGTTCCAGAAAAGCGTCTATTTCTGCTTTACTGACTATTCCAAAACCTTTGACTGTGTGGGTGACAATAAACTGTGGAAAATTCTTAAAGAGATGGGAACACCAGACCACCTCACCTGCCTCTTGAGAAACCTATATTCAGGTCAGGAAGCAAAGGTTAGTACTGGACCAAAGGGTGGGGAGGGATAAATTAAGATTTTGTGATTAACATAAACATACTACTATGTATAAACTATAATATCAATAGATAACCAGCAAGGATCTAGTATAAAATACAGTGAACTATACTCAATATTTTGTAAAAATCTCTAAGGGAAAATCATCTGAAAAAAAGTGGATATATATGTGAGTTTAACAGAGTCACTTTGCTGTACACATGCAACATTGTAAATCAACTATACTTAAAAAAAAAATTAAAAAAAGAACAAGGCTAGAGAACAGAAACAGCCTGGAACTAACCCTTTATTAGAAAAGATATGCAATAATGCAAACGATGGACCATACACTGGCAGAGGTGAGAGGGGGTGAAAGGGAAATTTGATTAAAATCTAAGAGCACTGCCTATATAATCCAATTCTGAAGACATTTATTTGGGGGAAAAAAAAAAAAAGCTTTACCTCAAAGAAGTCCGTTTTACTTTTATGCCAGTAGAGCTCTTTCACCTCCACTCTAGTAGGAGAAAATAACCTGTCAGAAACCCTCAGAGACTTACCTACTAAAATGTTTTTTAGTACAGTCTAAATAAATGCAAGAGATTATGAAAGGGAGACTATCTACCTTTTTGTCATATGGTCCCAATGGTTTGGATATTACGAACCAGGGGTGTGAAGTCTAGATAAGGACGATTTATTTGGATCTGCAGAAGAACAGTGTAACACCATCTAATAATGATGATGATGACAGCAATGACATTTGCATGCTTTTCCACTTACAAGGCATTTTCATATGAATTGGTTGTTTTTATCCTAATAAAATATATAAAAGACAATTAGGGCAGACAAACTAATCTCATTTTAGAGATAAGTAAACAGAGACTAAGAATGAGTCAATGTTTTGTGAAAGGTAACAAAAGAATTTAAACTTCTGACTCCCAAATTTATATCCAGCATTTTTCCATTGAGATAAGGGTGGAAGCAGGGAAATTTTTAACAGAACTGTTCATTATAAATATTTCAGCTAGACTATAGGAATTTTCAAGGTATTTCACATCTGGTTGGCAATGAGTTCAGTCTAGTTCTGAAGTTAGAGAGATCTGAGTTTGAATTACAGATAACTGACATAGTAGAAAGTGAAGAAGAACTAAAGAGCCTTTTGATGAAAGTAAAAAAGGAGAGTGAGAAATTTAGCTTAAAGCTCAACATTCAGAAAACTAAGATCATGGCATCCAGTCCCATCACTTCATGGCAAATAGATGGGGAAACAGTGGAAACAGTGGCTGGTTTTTTTTTTTTTTTTTTTTTTTTTTTCCCCTGGGCTCCAAAATCACTGCAGAAGGTGATTGCAACCATGAAATTAAAAGACACTTACTCCTTGGAAGGAAAGTTATGACCAACCTAGATAGCATATTAAAAAGCAGAGACATTATTTTGTCAACAAAGTCCATTTAGTCAAGGCTATGGTTTTTCCAGTGGTCATGTGTGGATGTGAGAGTTGGACTATAGAGAAAGCTGAGCGCACAAGAATTGATGCTTTTGAACTGTGGTGTTGGAGAAGACTCTTGAGAGTCCCTTGGACTGCAAGGAGATCCAACCAGTCCATCCTAAAGGAGATCAGTCCTGGGTTTTCCCTGATGATTTTCTGATTTTGAAGCTGAAACTCCAAAACTTTGGCCACCTGATGGAGTTGACTCATTTGAAAAGACCCTGATGTTGGGAAAGATTGAGGGCAGGAGGAGAAGGGGACAACAGAGCATGAGATAGTTGGATGGCATCACCAACTCAATGGACATGGGTTTGGGTGGACTCCGGGAGTTGGTGATGGACAGGGAGGCCTGACGTGCTGAGGTTCATGGGGTCGCAAAGAGTCGGACACGACTGAGAGACTGAACTGAACTGAACTGACATAGTAGAATGTCCTTGGCACATGACTTTACTTCTCTGAACTTCAGTTTCTCTATTTCTAAAATGCAAAAAACAATAATTTATTGCACTGATATCAAGAGGATAAAAGAGACAAAATATGTGAAAGTCACTTTAAGCAGTAAATAAAAAATTAGTTCTATTTCCTTCCTTAGTGAGAGATGAGGCTAGAAAACTCAGATACACATCGACAATAGATTGAGCTCAGAGAATCATTCAAGTCTGGATGAGTTTATCAGATCTCAGATATGAAGTTCAAAATTTCGGACTTCTGAGATGGGGGTACTAAGCAAGAAGAAATACTATAAGTATAGTGCTAAGGGACAAGTATTTTCATGTCTGCCTTATATTATATACCCTCTTGCATGTGGGGACAGGAACATTTTTGCAGCAGTATACATAAATGAAAGAGAAAATGAAAATACTACAGATTCAGAAAGACCCTGATCCATGAAGGATAAATAATGCAAAGTCTTCTTGCACTTTTGCATAGATTTAACACAGTCAATGAATAAATATTCAGTAGCAGACAACAATACATGATACTGCAATTTCAGAGTGGGAAACAATTGTTTATCACTAATCCATGTTTGGTGCTCCTCTGCATTTGATGATATGAGTTAAGCTTACTATATTACATCATTGCCTGTATGTCAAACGTTCATTTTAGAGTAAACTCTTGAAGGGAAAGGACCATGTATAATGTAGTCATTTAAATGTGACAGCATACAAATAACTATTCATTAAGTATTCTGGTACATTTATTTTGGGAAATAGCTGTAGACCTTATGACTTGTATCATAGTACTATATTTGCCTATGAATTTCTTATACAAATATTTGATATTAGTTACTGGTTGCATGTCAGGTATGTTGAGGCTGTTTCCTAGAAAACAAACAGCTTTATTTTTTGCTGTTATGCAGTATATTTAATACTGGAATTCATAGAGGAGATGAAAAGGCCAATATTATCACAAAGTAAGAGGCCGAGTGTATACAGAAATATTTTTACAAAGTTATTTACAAAAAGCAAGCTTTGGTATCATGTAGCATGATAACATAGTCCTAAACAAAGCCTTCACCAGATTACCTCTTTCAGTTCAGTTCAATCGCTCAGTAATGTCTGACTCTTTGTGACCCCATGGACTGCAGCACGTCAGGCCTCCCTGTCCATCACCAGCTCCTGGAGTTTACTCAAACTCATGTCCATTGAGTCAGTGATGTCATCCAACTATTTCATCCTTTGTCATCCCCTTCTCCTCCCACCTTCAATCTCTCCCAGCATCAGGGTCTTTTCAAATGAGTCAGTTCTTCGTATCAGGTGGCCAAAGAATTGGAGTTTCAGCTTCAACATCAGTCCTTCCAATGAATATTCAGGACTTTAGGATGGACTGGTTGGATCTCCTTGCAGTTCAAGGAACTCTCAAGAGTCTTCTCCAACACCACAGTTCAAAGGCATCAATCCTTCAGTGCTCAGCTTTCTTCACAGTCCAACTCTCACATTCATACACGACTACTGGAAAAGCCATAGCCTTGACTAGATGGACCTTGGTTGGCAAAGTAATGTCTATGCTTTTTAATATGCTTTCTAGGTTGGTCATAACTTTCTTTCCAAAGAGTAAGTGTCTTTTAATTTCATGATTGCAGTCACCATCTGCAGTGATTTTGGAGCCCAAAAAAATAAAAGTCAGCCTCTGTTTTCACTGGTTCCCCATCTATTTGTGATGAAGTGATGGGACCAGATGCCATGATCTTGGTTTTCTGAATGTTCTGTTTTAAGTCAGCTTTTTCACTCTCCTTTTCACTTTCATCAAGAGGCTCTTTAGTTCTTCTTCACTTTATACCATAAGGGTGGTGTCATTTGCATATCTGAGGTTATTGATATTTCTCCTAGCAATCTTCATTCCAGCTTGTGCTTCCCCCAGCCCAGCATTTCTCATGATGTACTATGCATATAAGTTAAATACTCAGGGAGACACCATACAGCCTTGATGTACTCCTTTTCATATTTGGAATCAGTGTGTTGTTCCATGTCTAGTTCTTACTGTTGCTTCCTGACCTGCATACAGATTTTTCAAGAGGAAGATCAGGTGGTCTGGTATCCCCATCTCTTTAGAATTTTCCACAGTTTATTGTGATCCATACAATCAAAGGCTTTGGCAAAGTCAATAAAGCAGAAATAGTTGTTTTTCTTGATCTCTCTGGCTTTTTCAATGATGTTGGCAGAGAAATAGCTTTAACAGAGAAATATCAAAATTCATATGCAGATTTAACAAAATCATTAAATTTTTATACATATTGTGCTAGTGAAATATGCAAATAACTATTGTAATAATATTTGTTGCTTAGTTGCTAAGTCGTGTCCAACTCTTTGTGTGACCCCATAGACTGTAGCCCACCAGGATCCTCTGTCATGGAATATCGCAAGCAAAAATACTGGAGTGGATTATCATTTCCTTCTACAGGGTATCTTCCCAACCCAGCGATGGAACCCGTGTCTCCTGCATCAACACGAGGATTCTTTACAACTGAGTCATCTGGGAAACCCAATAGAAATAATAATAACATAGAGAATATCTCAGAGAGCCTCATCCAGTACACTTTGCTTTGATGTTCACATTTTGAAATGCAGTTGCTTTCTACATGCTTTAGCTTCACATACCTCTATCAAAAAATAGCTTGTTATGCAGGTTTCAATAGAGGATAAAAATATGATTTACTGCTTATTAGGAATGAAGGATTCTATATGCCATGTATGTATGTGCTTTAGGAAAGAGTGCAGTTAGGAATAGAAGAGAAAGGATGACTAAAATTTCAATATCAAATGGACAGTAATTTACAATCGGCATATTTGATATAGACATCATTTAAAAGGAAAGGATAAAGCCCAAGGTTTCATATGAGTTCATTTTTTTTTTTTCTTTTCACTTTGGTGTTTCCAATATGGAGATTGTTGAGTCTCGGTTTAGTTTTAGCCAGTGGCCCCAAGTAATGTGTTAAGTTATGGGCCTTAGAAGAAAGAGGAGAAGTAGTGACCAGGAATTTTTTTGTGCTTTGAGCTAAGTAGAGTTGGTGAAGGAACCTAGAAAATTTAGTAGTAGCAGTAGTGAATAATTTTTTATCCTCTGATTATTGACAATAAGATCAATATGTCATATTGATCTTATTGTCAATAATGTATATCTAAAATGACCCTTCTCATTTGCTCTTATTACTAGTAAACTTGTACCAAGTGTTCAGCATTTTAGAAAATTCAAAACTGTCAGTGAAAACCAAATAAACTGCATATGGTGAACATTTCACATTGCTACATCATATTAATACTGAAATTATTTTTTGCTAAAATTCACTTGCAATAGAAAGAATGGCTGTCAAATTCAAATATGAAGAGGTGATTTTTATTTCTGCTTTATTGTAGGCTTTCTATATAACCCAGGGTTTTTGAAAATCCAAAGATGTTCAATAAAAATGATAATCGAAAGTGGTATTTATTTTTAAACTGTAATTATAAACCTAAAATAAAGTTAATTAATTGTTAATTATCTTTACTATTTTTGTAAAGTTTCTATAGCTTTTGAAAAGCTGGAGAAAGCAAATAAAAATAATATAAACATAAAGTTTAAGACAAAGTTAAACATAAAGATTAAAAATATTTAAACCTCAATGTATATATGTAAATTTTAGAGATCTAACACACATATTTGTATATTCCAGTGAAGAACGGAATTTATTTTCTCTACAAATGTTGTCTTCTTGGATCTGGCATACAACTTCAGAATGCACTTTTCTGGAATGATAAGGGAAAACTACATATTCCCTATCTAATCAGGGAAACCAATCAACTCTAGTGATTAAAACATTTAACTGAAATAACTGAAGGAGTTTTAAGAATGATCCCTGTATTTCATGATATATATATATATATATATATATATATATATATATATATATACACCTTGGATGCTACATTTAAAATACTTTGTTGACAGTTGCATATGGCCATACTACTAAATCTTTTAATCATCATATATATCTTGCTTGCTGAGTGAATTACTTCCCAAAGCAGTATAATAATTTGAATTACCTTTAAGACAATTTATGGCATTTAGACAAAGTGGTTAAAGATTAATAGCAAAGCAATACCTTTATTTTACTGTTGTATAATGTACTCATTTTTTTTTGCATGAGAATTTGTTCACACTACTTATAATCAATCTGTGTGTGAATGTCCATATTACACTGTATGTATTTTAGTTGCAGTACCAGGGCTTATTTATTAACTGTAACTTTGTACTTTTTAACTACCTTCACCCATTTTACCCACCCTCCACTCATTGCCTCTACAACCACCAATCTGTTCTCAGTATGTCTGTGTTTTTAAGTTTTTTTTTCACATATAAATGAGATTATAGGGTAGTTATCATTTTCTTTTTGACATCTCACTTAGCAAAATGACCTTAAGGTCCATTTATGTTGACACATATGACAAGAGTTCATAGTTTGTTCAAAAATATGTGAACCGAGTACTTCGAGACATGCAAATTGGATTTTAAAAAGGCAGAGGAACCAGAGAACAAATTACCAACATCCACTGGATCATAGAAAAAGCAAGGGAATTCCGGAAAAAAAACATCAACTTCTGCTTCATTGACTATGCTAAAGCTTTTGACTGTGCGGATCACAACAAAGTGTGGAAAATTCTTAAAGACATGGGGATAGTAGACAGTCTTACCTACCTTCTGAGAAAGCTGTATGCAGGTCAAGAAGCATCAGTTAGAACTGGATATGGGACAACAGACTAGTTCAAAACTGGGAAAGGAGTGCACCATGGTTGTAAATTGTCACACTTATATGCAGAGTACATCATGCAAAATGCCAGACTGGATGAAGCACAAGCTTGAATCAAGATTTCAGGGAGAAAGATCAATAACCTCAGATATGCCAATGACACCACTCTAATGACAGAAAGTGAAGAGGAACTAAAGACCCCCTTGTTGAAGGTGAAAGAGGAGAGTGAAAAAGATGGCTTAAAACTCAACATTAAAAAAAAAACAAAAATCATGGCATCTGGTCCCATCACTTCATGGCAAATAGATGGGGAAACAATGGAAAAAGTGACATACTTTTTCTTGGGCTCCAAAATCTCTGTAGATTGTGACTACAACCATGAAATTAAAAGATGCTTGCTCCTTGGAATAAAAGTTATGGTTTATCCAATAGTCATGTACGAATGTGAGAGTTGGACCATAAAGACGGCTGAACACTGTACAATTGATACTTTCAAACTGTGGTGCTGGTGAAGACTTGAGAGTCCCTTGGACTGCAAGGAGATCAAACCAGTCAATCCTATAGTAAATCAACCCTGAATATTCACTGAAAGGATTGATGCTGAAGCTAAAGCTCCAATACTTTGGCCACCTGATGCAAAGAGCCGACTCACTGAAAAAGACCCTGTTGATGGGAAAGATTGAGGGCAGGGGGAGAAGGTGGCAACAGAAGATGAGATGATTTCATGACATCACTGACTCAATGGACGTGAGTTTGAGCAAATTCAGGGAGATAGTGAAGGTCAGGGAAGCCTAACTTGCTGCAGCCCATGGGGTCACAAAGAGATGGGCACAGCTGAGTGGCTGAACAACAAGTATTATGTTGTATATGCGTATCACATCCTCGGTACTCATTCAACCATTTATAGACACATAAGTTGTTTCCATGTCTTGGTTATGCAAATAATGCTGCAATGAACATGACGGTGTAGATATATTTTCAAGTTACTGTTTTTATTTCCTCTGGATAACTACCCAGAAGTGAAATTCCTGGATCATATGGTTCTTTTTTTTAAATTTTGAGGAACCTTGATACTATTTTCCATAGTGACTATACTCATTTACATTCCAATCAACTGTGCACAAAGTGTTCCCTTTTCTCCACATCTTCACCAACACATTCTTTCTTTTTAAGGACAGAAAATCCAACTGTTGTGAGGTGATATCTCATTGTTGCTTGATTTGCATGTCCTGATAATTAATAAATTTAATCTTTTTATGTACCTGTTGGCTGTCTCTATGTCTTCTTGGAAAAAAAAAGTTTTAGATTCTCTGCCTATTTTTTAATTTAATTGATTTTCATATTAATTTGTATTAGTTCTTTGTGTATTTTGGATCTTAACCCTTTATCAGATATTGAATTGCAAATATTTCATTTCACAGCTTGCTTTTTCATTTTGCTGATTATTTCTTTTGCTCTGCAGAAGGTTTTTAGTTTGATACAGTCCACTTTTTGTTTTTTTGCTTTTGTTACTTTTGCTTTTAGTGTCAATTCCAAAATATTATCACCAATACCAATGTGAAGGAGTTTACTGCCTATGTTTCCTTGTAGGAATTTTAAGGTTTCAGATCTTACATTCAAGTTTTTTGTTTGTTTGTTTTGTTTTGTTTTGTTTTTCTTTCTTTCTTTTCTTTTTTTAATTTGAGTTGTGTATAGTGTAAGATAGTGGGCCAGATATGTGGCTGTCCATTTTCCCCATTACCTTTAATATCAATAATGAGTCTATCCTTTCCTATTTGTTTATTCTTGGCTGCTTTGGCCATTATAAAATTTTCAAGAAAGGAGGAGAAATAAAGAACTGAACAAAGTGACTTGATTAGTTCATTTCAACACAAGTTGTTCATTAGAATCATTTGGGAAACCTAAGAAGCATTGCAATGGAGCATTCATATATTTCAACATGTAGTAATTTTCTAGTTATAGGTAAATGACTTTGTCCTTAATTCTGATCCCCTCACTGTTTAAAAAATTAATTTGAATATTCATCCAACACAGGGCCACCTAAACACATAAAGTGAATATTAGCAAACATAAAGGGAGAAATAGTGACACAATAATAGTAGGGGACTAGGGACTATAGCACCCTACTTATATCAATGTTCAGCTAATTCAGACAGAAAATCAATAAGGGAATACTACTTTCAAGTGCACATGAAAAATTTTCCAAGATAGATCGCATGTTAGTACATAAAACAAGTATCAGTAAATTTAAGAAGGTTGAAATCAGATCAAGCAACTTTTCCAACCACAATGCAATGACATAGAAAGCAATTATAAGCAAAAAAAAAAAAAAATCCTGAAAATACATGAACACAATGAGGCTAAACAGTGTGCTACTAAACAATAAATCGATCACTGACAAAATCAAAGAAGAAATAAAAAAATACCTGGAGATAGATGAAAATGAAAACACAATGAACCAAATCTATTGGACATAGCAAAAGCAGTTCTAAGAGGAAAGTTTATTGACAATATAAGCCTATTCAGGAAACCAAGAAAATCTCAAATGAACAAAAATCCTTGCACCTGAAGAAACCAGAAAAAGAACAAACAAACCAGAAGTTACCAGAAGGAAAGAAAGCATAAATATCACATCAGCAGATTAATGGTTGCTCAATCAGGGAGTTTGATTGACTGTGGGGTGAGGAGTCTTTTCAGAGTGATGGAAATGTTCTGAAACTGCATTAAAATGATGTTTAAAGAACTCTGTACACTTACCACAACTTTCAAATTGTGTACTTAAAACATTTGAGTTTCATGTTATGTAAACTGCACATCAATCAATAAAACTAGTTTTTTAAAGTGGTGTCAAAAGAAAAAAAGAAATAAATGAAATAGAGACTAAAAAATAGAAAATATCAATGAAACTAAGAGCTAGTTCTTTGTAAAGATAAACAGAAATGATAAATCTTTAGCTAGACTCATCGGGAAAAAAAGAGAAAAGACCGAGCTAAATAAAATCAGAAATGAAAAAGGACGTATTACAACCTACACCACAGAAATACAAAATATTATAAGAGATTGCTACAATCAATTACATGTTAATAAAATGGACAGCCTCGAAGAAGTGGGACAAATTGCTAAGCATGTACAATCTACCAAGACTGAATCAGGAAGAAATAGAAAATGTGAACAGACCAATTACCAGTCATGAAATTGAATCAATAACAAAAAGAACTCCCAATAAACAAAAATCCAAGAACAGACAGGTCCACAAGTCAATTTTACCAAGCATCTAAGCAAGAGTTAACATTTCTTTTTCTCAAACTATTCCAAACAAATTGCAGAGGAAGGAACACTTCTGAACCCATTCCATTAGAGTAGTACCAAAATAAGACAAAAACATCACAAAAGAGAGAGACAGAGAGAATTACAGGCCAATATCACCAATGAACATAGTTGAAAATTTTCCAACAATATATTAGTTAACTCCCTGATTTCTACTTTACTACAAAGTTACAATAGTCAAAGCAGTATGTTACTGGCACAAGAAATAGACACATAGATCAATGGAACAAAAGAGAGCACAGAAATAATGCCACACTTACATGGTCAATTAATCTATGACAAAAGAGTCAAGAATATTATAATAAGGAAAAGACATCCTCCTCAATAAATGTTGGGAAAACTGGCCAGCTACATATTTAACAATCAAAATTGACTACTTGCTCACATCATATACAAAAATAAACTGAAGATAAATCAAAGACTTAAATATGAGACCTAAAACCATAAAACTCCTAAAAGAAAAAAAAAAAAAGACAACATACTCTTTGACATTGTTATTAGCAATAATTTTTTGGGAGGTGAGCAAAAGCAAAAATAAACAAATGGAGCAACATCAAATAAAATGCTTCATTACAGTGATGAAAACTATCTGATTGGGAGAAGATATTTGCAAACAGTATATCTAATAAAGAGTTAATATCCAAAATATTAATAGAACTCACACAACTCCACATAAGAAAACAAATAACCCAATTAAAAAATGAGAGGAGGATCTGAGTAGAAACGTTTCCAAAGAAGACATACAGATGACCAATGAACATATGGAAAAATGCTCAACATCACTAAACATCAAGGAAATGAAAATGAAAGCCCCAATGACATGTCACCTCGTACATTTAAGAATGGCTATTATCAAAAAGACAAGAAATAGCATTATATATATACATATATATATGTATATACATATATATATATATATATACACATTAAGTTCAGTTAAGTCACTCAGTCGTGTCCGACTCCTTGCGACCCCATGAATCGCAGCACGCCAGACCTCCCTGTCCATCACAAACTCCCGGAGTTTGCTCAAACTCATGCCCTTTGAGTTGGTGATGCCATATAACCCTCTCATCCATTATCGTCCCCTTCTCCTCCTGCCCCCAATCCCTCCCAGCATCAGGGTCTTTTCCAATGAGTCAATTCTTCTCATGAGGTGGCCAAAGTATTGGAGTTTCAGCTTTAGCATCAGTCCTTCCAATGAACATCCAGGACTTAACACCTTCAGGATGGACTAGTTGGCTCTCCTTGCAGTCCAAGGGACTCTCAAGAGTCTTCTCCAACACCATTTTGAACACCAGTTCAAAAACATCAATTTTTCGGCGCTCAGCTTTCTTTACAGTCCAACTTTCACATCCATACATGATCACTAGAAAAACAATAGCCTTGACCAGACAGACCTTTTCTGGCAAAGTAATGTCTCTGCTTTTTAATATGCTATCTAGGTTGGTCATAACTTTCCTTCCAAGAAGTAAGCATCTTTTAATTTCTTGGCTGCAGTCACCATCTGCAGTGATTTTGGAAGGCAAAAAGTAAAGTCTGACACTGTTTCCAATATCTCCCCATCTATTTCCCATGAGGTGATGGGACCAGATGCCATGATCTTAGTTTTCTGAATGTTAAGCTTTAAGCCAACTTTTTCACTCTCCTCTTTCGCTTTCATCAAAAGGCTTTTTTGTTCCTCTTCACGTTCTTCCATAAGGGTGGTATCATCTGTATATCTGAGGTTATTGGTATTTCTCCTGGCAATCTTGATTCCAGCTTGTGATTCTTCCAGTCCAGCATTTCTCATGATATACTCTGCATAGAAGTTAAATAAGCAGGGTGACAATATATAGCTTTGATGTACTCCTTTTCCTATTTGGAACCAGTCTGTTGTTCCATGTCCAGTTCTACCTGTTGCTTTCTGACCTGCATATAGGTTTTTCAAGAGTCAGATGAAGTGGTCTGGTATTCTTATCTCCTTCAGAATTCTCCACAGTTTATTGTGATCCACACAGTCGAAGGCTTTGACATAGTCAATAAAGCAGAAATAGATGTTTTTCTGGAACTCTCTTGCTTTTTCAATGATCCAGCAGATATTGGCAATTTGATCTCTGGTTCCTCTGCCTTTTCTAAAACCAGCTTGAGCATCTGGAAGTTCTTTTTTTTTTTTTTTAATTTTGAAGTTTATTAAAGAGAGAAAAAAACTTTTAATGAGAAATGCATTCTTATTTATAAAAGTTGATGACAAAGCTTCCAAAACTTATATGAGAAAAACTTGTTTACATCATAATATATAATACTTAAGCAAATACTTCAATCTAATGGAATGTCAAGTTACTACATGATCACTTGATGGTGATTAGGCAATTTACTTCTTTTTTTTTTTTTTTGGCAATTTAATTCTTGTTGAAAAATTGTAATATATTTTCTCTCATATCTTTGTTGTCTGTTTCTGAAAGATCTGTCTCTTTTGGACAACAAAGCACATTGTCAATTATAAAGTCTTAAGACAGTAGAATTTATTTCCCCCAAAATTATCAACTTGGCACTATTTATAAATATTTCTATGTGTATTATCTGACTGAACTCAAGTAAGTCCTAACGGAACTGTCTTTCTTTACATTTACCATCTGGAAGTTATTGATTCATGTATTGCTGAAGCCTGGCTTGAAGAATTTTGAACATTACCTTACTAGCTTGTGAGATGAGTGCAATTGTGCGGTAGTTTGAGCATTTTTGGGGGATTGTCTTTCTTAAGGATTGGAATGAAAACTGACCTTTTCCAGTCCTGTGGCCACTGCTGAGTTTTCCAAATTCGCTGGCATATTGAGTGCAGCACCTTCACAGCATCATTTTTCAGGATTTGAAATGGGAATATCTTTCCTTTTTTCCTTTGCTTTTCACTTCTTTTTTTTTTCACAGCCATTTGTAAGGCCTCCTCAGACTACCATTTTGCCTTTTTGCATTGCTTTTTCATGGATATGATCTTGATCCCTGTCTCCTGTACAATGTCATGAACCTCTGTCCATATTTCATTAGGTTCTCTGGCTATCAGATCTAGTCCCTTAAATCTATTTCTCACTTCCACTGTATAGTCAAAAGTGATTTGATTTAGGTCATACCTGAATGGTCTAGTGGTTATCCCTACTTTCTTCAATTTAAGTCTGAATTTGGCAATAAGCAATTCTTATGTTCTGAGCCAGTCAGCTCCCGGTCTTGTTTTTGCTGACTGTATAGAGCTTCTCCATCTTTGGCTGCAAAGAATATAATCAATCTGATTTTGGTGTTGACCATCTGGTGATGTCCATGTGTAGAGTCTTCTCTTGTGTTGTTGGAAGAGGGTGTTTGCTATGACCAGTGTGTTTTCTCATACATCTATATACATGCATACACATGCACACAATGGAATATTACTTAGCCATAGAAAAAGAATGGAGTCAATCCCTGGGTTGGGAAGATCCCCTGGAGAAGGGAAAGGTTACCCACTCCAGTATTCTAGCCTGGAGAATACCATGAACTGGACTGTACAGTCCATGGGGTGGCAAAGCGTCAGACACGACTGAGTAACTTTCCCACGTAGAAAAAGAAAGAAGTCTTGCCATTTCAAACAGCATGGATATTCCTAGAGGTTATTACACTAAGTGCAATAAATCAGACAAAGACAAAGACTATATGATTTCACTTATATATGGAATCTAAAAATCAAATAAAAAAAAATAGAAACAGTCACAGGAATAGCAAACAAATAGGTTCCTATCCAGAGGGGATGGGAATGGGGGGATGAGAGAAATAGGTGAGTGAGACGAAAAGTTACAGACTTCCATGTACAAAATTAATGAATCACAGGTGTGAAATGTGAAGTATGGGGGATAATAGTCAATGTTAACATAATATCTTTGTATGTTGACAGATGGTAACTGGACTTAATGTGGTAATTATTTTATAATGTATAGAAATATTGAATTACCATGTTGCACACTGGGAACTAACATAGTGTTGTAGTATATATGTAGTATATACTTCAAAACAAAGTCATAGAAAAAGAAATCAGATTTGTGGTTAGCAGAGGCAGGGGGTTGGGCAGGGGAAATTGGTTGAAGTTAGTCAAACGTTTAAACTTCCAGTTATAAAATAAATTAGTACTTCAGATGCATTTTGCAACATTGTAAATAAATTAACCACTTTTATATTTAACATATGGAAGTTAATAGAGTAAATCCTAAGTTCTAATGACAAGAAAAACGTGTTTTTCTTTTTTAAAATTTATTTGGTGTATACAATAGATAGTGGATGTTCACTATACTTATTTTGATAATCATTTAATAATATATTTAAGTCAAATTATTATACTGTACACCTTAAAATTTATGCAGTACTATATATCAAGTATATCTCAATAAAAGTTAAAAAAAAAACAAATTTGAATGAAAACAAAGTCAAGCCTTTTAAAAGGAATCTAGTAATTCTAGCAATCTAGTAATATTTGGAAAAGTGAAGTGAAATAAAATTTTAAATGATTTTACAGCCATAATGAAAATCTAAGCTCATAATGTGAAATTTAATGGGAATAAGAGTAAGTCCTGCATTTAGCTTTTAAAAAGCAAGGTAGACTATATTAATGGACCAGTCTCTAGCAACAAATAATGAGAACTCAATGATAGTGTAAGGTGGAAGAAATGGAGAAGCTACATACAGTGAGCTGATTCTGAGCAGATGTTCCTTATGGCTTGATTTAGAACTTAATTATACATTTTCTTGTCATGTTATCTGTGATTTGATTTTTCTCTAGAGTAATTTACTATTAGTGTTTTCATTGATTAGATTTAGAGCTAAAATAAATAACAATAATCATTCTCAAGGGAAGGCTATTTCATTTAATGTGTTTGTCTAACTGGAGTCAACCTAAGGCATGAAGGCTGGGGAAGGGATAGCTAGTGTTATCACATGGCGGATTAATAAAATATTCAATATTTGTAACAAAAATAGTGAGAACGCCCCTGTGCTTCCTGCTTATCAGTGGAGGAACAATTGTAAAAAAGGATATGGCTGTTCTACCTGGCAGTGATATTTGGAATGAAAATAGCACTAAAATATTTTAAAGACACTCATGCAAAAGAGACATTTAGATTTGTTTGTATAGCTACAGGCAGCAGAATTATGATTAGTGGATAATTAGAGAAGGTAAACTTGTAGTTGGTATATATGAATAACTTTTCAACAATTAAAACTATATAGCAGTGTGCTTGGACATTCTGAATGAGTGCAGACATATTTAGAATGAAAGGAACTAATAATTCTTTTGAAATATACAGATACACTCACAAAATGCAAAGTTTTAAGTGTATTTAACAAGTGTTGCATGAAGAGAAATTTTTGTGTTCTAAACTTTTAGATGTGACAGAGTCAGGTATTCATAAGCTCACACGCTTTTAAATGGATATAGTATATTGATTTTAGTAAGTTTCAACTAAGTGAATTCTAACAGGTTTACTTTGTCTGTAATCACTGACTTACTGTAGCACATTTATTTCCAATATGGTCAGATTGCTTAGAAAATACACTTTCAAACACAAAATCATATACAAGATGGTGCTCATGAACAGGCATTGCCTCTTTATGACCAGCAGTAGGATGAATAAGAATTAGAAAGATGTTCAGAGTGGGCCTGGAAACTCAAATGATAATATCTAAGATTGTTCATATTAAAATCTAAGTAGCATTTATGGTTCTTAGAAAAGTTTTATTTCAAATTATCTTTCAACTCTCTTAAAATCACTGTATGTATTATGAACTTGGCCTTATTAAAGTCCCTTTAATTTTGCTGTTTAGAAGTGATTTGTTACTGATCCATAGGGGAAAAAATTGTATATATACCCAGATGCTACATATTTCACATATATGTAGATGGCTCAGAAAGTTTGGTATTTCATCTGGGAGCTTAAATCCGAATCTTAGGTTTATTTACTTAAAACTTATTATCAGATTACATTGAGTTAATTCTGAATCAACTGGATCTAGCATATAGCAACAGTAAAAAATTTACCAAAAAGAAAAAAAGAAGTGATCTGACATATCAGTAATGCAACAAAAATTGAGAATAATATTGAGCCATGATTTAAGAAACAAACTTCTGAGAAATAAACTGAGTTGAGTTGAGCTGAGAAATAAAAGATAAATGAGTTCAAGAGCCAGAACCCAGAAATGGATATTGGGTATGAAACAGAAGTAATTAACAACAGAGCTCCAAGAGATACGCAAGTACAATAATTGGTCAGAACAACCTAGGAACTTATAACCTGTGGGCCCAGTATCCATAGCTCTGATGAACTGAGATTTCCACTCAGCCCTAGGACCTTTTTTTTTTTTTTTTTTTAATTAAGTCGTTATTGAATTTTCTGGAAAAGACTGAAGGCAAAAGGAGAAGAGGGAGCAGAGGATGAAATGGTTAGATAGCATAAACCAACTCAACGGACATGAATCTGAGAAAACTCTGGGAGATAGTGAAGGACAGGGAAGCCTGGAGTGCTGCAGTTGATGGCATTGTAAAGAGTCAGACTTGGCTTAGAGACTGAACAACAACAACCTTGAATTTGTTACAATATTGTTTGTTTTATGTTTTGTTATTTTGGCCATGACGCATGTGGGATCTTAGCTCCCCAACCACGGATTGAACTGGCACCCCCTGCATTGGAAGGCAAGGTCTTAGCCTCTGGACTGCCAGAGAAGTTCTAACCCTCAGGATCTTAAAGTGGTTCTGTTTTGTGTGAAAGGGAATACTGACACATGTTTACAAAAAAATCTAAGGGGTTTCTGGTTTTGGTTCCACATGTTGTTGCTCAGTCGTGATGTCATGTCTCGAGTCAGAGGTTCAAGAGGGAGGGGACATATGTATACCTATGGCTGATTCATGATGATGTATGGCAGAAACCAACAAAATATTGTAAAGCAATTATCCTTCAATTAAAATAAATAAGTTAAGAAAAAAGACAGTGTTGTATTGGGGAAAGATATAATTTTCAAATAGCACAATGGGAACAATGGGAAATCATAGAGAGCCCAGTAATAGACCTCTGTAAATATGTCAACTAAACTTTAACAAAAGAGACAAGACAGTACAAGATAAATCTATTCAACAAATGGTGCTTGAACAACTGGATATCCACCAGCAAAATAATGAATATAGATCTAGACTTTACACTCTTCACAAAATTTAAAAATGGATCGTGCAGATCTAAACATGCAATGCAAAACTAGAAAACTCCTAGAAGAGAACATAGGATAAAAACTAGATGGCCTTTCTATGGCAATGACTTTCTCACATTTCAAAAGTAAGAAAACAACCTGTTAATAAATAGACCAGAGACCTTAACAGACACCTCACTGAATATATACAGATAGTTAATATGCAAATTAA
The DNA here is from genome assembly GCF_963930625.1 of Muntiacus reevesi. Lineage (NCBI taxonomy): Eukaryota > Metazoa > Chordata > Mammalia > Artiodactyla > Cervidae > Muntiacus > Muntiacus reevesi. The sequence continues at coordinate 84,178,712 of NC_089271.1, read as the reverse complement.
AAAGTGCTTTGCATCATATGTCTTTAGAGAGGTGCAAAAAAAAAAAAAAAAAAGGCAATGAGCTACACTAAACTCATATTACAATGTCTAAAACCCAGAGCACTGGCAACACCAAATCCTGATGAGAATCTGGAGTAAAAGCAGCCCTCATTCATTGCTGGTGGGAATGCAAAAAAATAGTTCAACCACTTTGGAAGACAGTTTGACAGATTTTTTTTTTTTTTTTTTTATAAAATAAAGCATACAGTTGCCATATAATACCCCTAGGTATTTACCAAAAGCAGTTGAAAATCTATGTCTACAAAATAACCTGCACATGGTTATTTATATAAGATTTATTCATAGTTGCCAAAACTTGGAAGAGACCAAGATGCCCTTCAGTAGGTGAATATATAAATAAACTGTGGTCCATCCAGACAAAGGAATAGTGTTCACTGCTAAGAAGAAATAATCTACCAGGCCATAAAAAAGATATGAAAGAAATTTAATTACATGTCATTAACTGAAATAAGTCAATCTATAAAGGCTTTTTACTTTATGATTACAAATTTATAATATTTTGGAAAAAGTGAAAATATGGAGGCAGTAAAAAGATGGTGGCTAACAGTGTTTGGAGGAGAAGGGCAGGGATAAATAGAGGACAGAGGATTTTTAGGACAATGAAATTACTCTGCATTATACTATAATGGTGGATACAAGTCATAATTCATTTTTTCAAGCCAAAAGAATATACATTGAGCAAATCATGACATAAAGTATGGTCTTTGAGTGATTAAAGAGCATCATCAATTGTAACAAATATACCACCCTGGTGGGGAATGCTGATATTAATAATAAGGGGGCCTATGCATATGTATTAATATGTATGCAGGAGTACATGGGAGATCTCTGTACTTTCTTCTCAAATTTTTGTGTGTGAGTCTAGAACTTCTTTAAAAACTATCTTTAAAAAAAAAAAAAAAAAAAACTTCCAGAGTAAATATTTTGACTCCAGTTCAAACTATGTATTGAGTGGGTCAAAAATTTGTACAGACATTGTGGATAACGCTAAGTGAAGTTTTTGACCAACCTAATAGTTTTCTCCATGGTCTCACAGTGGTTATTATTCTCATATCTCTAAGTTTCTATGTAAATACTAAGAGAGTTTACCATAATATCTCTGTTGTTACTGTCTATACTAAATAGCTTAGTAGCTCCAATTGCTTCTTTCCACAACATTCATTCTATATCCTTATGTTTGCAAATATCTCTTTCCCTACAGGCTCCTTTCAAAATCTCACTTCCATTGCCCTGCCATAGACACATGACATCATGTGTTTAATATATATCAATGAAATTTTGTGTATTTTTGAAATATACATATATAGTTTATATGTAGCTGTATAAAATATGTAATACCTTCCTGCTTGCTTGCTCACCAGTAAATGATTTGATTAAAATCTCTGGAAGCTTTAGAGATTTTCTCTTTCATATCTGCAATTTGTCTGTATATTTAAGCATTTGCCGGAGCCTGCCGGCAAACGAACTGCTCGAGAACGCAATTACCAGAGTACCTAGGAAAAATAAGACTCAGAAAGAGAAAGATGGGGTTGAGAGGGACGGAGTCTGCTTGCGTCTGACTCCGCCAACTTTATTGAAGAATACCACACCTATATATACGCTAACAGGAGTTACTAAGAATAGATCGAGGGTTTGCATACGTGCAGAGCTACAGATGTTTTAAATTCCCACACTCAAGATCAGTAAAGCATTAATTACCCTAGCATCCAACATGATTAAGATCCATAGAACATTAGATAGAAAACAGGCTTCATCAATAGAACATCATCTAGATGGAAACCAGGTTTCGAGCATGATGAGTTTATCAGCACCAGAAAAACAGGCAAAAGGTCACCGGGGTGTTTTTTCCCTGAAGGAGATAAATGCCAGTCTATACTTTAACAAGAAGGGGTGGCAGGACAAAGAGAGACCACCCTTTGTTCTCTCTGAGCCGTAAGGGGCCTGTACGTTCAGGCCGGCTCCCTGCAAGCATTAAGTGCAATTTTAATCTCTACTTTTTGCATTCTAAATGCACTTTTAATCTGAGATTTCACATCTTTGTTTCTTTAATTCTTAGAAATGTTTGGTCTTATTCAGTTCAATTATTTATTTATCTCCTTTTATGATCATTATTATGGCAATAAATACTTCTATCTACAATATCTTTTAACTTTTATATTTTCCATCTCTTCCTAATGTCATCAGGAAAAGTTTCTCTCCCTCGTAACTCACTGTTTCTTTTCTTTCTTTCTTTCTTTTTTTTAATTTCTGGCTGCATCCATTTTGCTATTCAACTCTTCTATTAAATTCTTTATTTCCAATGTATTTTTTCATATAAAGTAACTCTAGTTTGTTTTTTATGGGTGCTTTCTTCTTCATTTTATAATATTCTGGCTTACTTTTACTGTAATATTCATTATAACTTGTTTAATGTTATTATAATCTCTGACATATCAATTTCACTTTCTCTAGTACATTTTCATTTTTTTTAATATGTCTCAGAAATTCTACCCCATGAATATAGGAAAGGGGAAGGCCAGGAATATACCTCAGAGCAGAGATTTTAGAGAGAGCACTTATTGCTATAATATGGGATATAACATGCTTGGTTTCCTTTCCACCATTCCTCACCCTGGGAACTTTCTGATTCACTGTCCTGATGTTGTTATTTTATAAGAGCTCTCTGTGTTGGTTGCAATCACCTAACCTTTGGTATAGGAATGAAAGATTTTAAAGAAAAGTTGGGATGCCCATTTGCCTAACCCTTGTACCAGAAAATTCTGGTTATCTGCTTGCAGATCCAGTTCATTTTCTTTGCTGCCATTATGTAACCTCTCTGAATCCTGTGAGTGCTTGACTGGTGTTGCTCTTCCTCTTTCCAAGAATAATGGCACAACAGGGGATAATCTGCCTCTGACAAAGTTGCAGATATATAAGGCACACTTCAAAACTCTACTCTGTCTCTTCTTTATGCTTCTATCTACAGACAAGAAAAAATTCTCTAAGCTACCATTTCCTCACCCCCACTCCTGTTTCTCAGAGGCTTTGTGCTAGATTCTAAGATCCTTCTGCTTTGCTCTTACTTCTGGAGGCATGTTCAGAGTTCAATTCAGAAGTTGAGCGTGTTTGGCTGCAAATTTTTCAGCTTGCTTTTTTTTTTTTTTTAATGCTCTTTTGTGATTATAAAAGTAATACATATTAATTGTGAAAAGCGTATAAAATAGAGAAAAGTATAATGAAGAAAATAAAAGTTGCCTGTAATATCATTCAAAACAATTGCAATAGTTTAGCACATCTATCTATCTGTCTACAAAACCATTTGATATAATTGAGATTATATAACAGTATACATATAGTGTTGCTTCTAGGCTTTTCAGTTAATAATATATGATATAGGTATTTTTTACAATGTTAAAGTTACTTGTATACATTATTTTAATTTATCATATAATATCAACTTGGATTTATACCACCAATTAATGGTGGCTGCACAAGACAGGGAGATAAATATAGCTTGTAACCCAACCACCAATAGAACAGTTTTTGTTTTGTTTTGTTTATTTGTTAATTAATTTATTTATTTACTTACTTATTTTTTAGTATTGTTGCATTTGGTGACATGTTAAAGTGCTGCGATTTGTGGCTCCTTCTACAAACTGTCATGACTGATTGTATTCTTCTGGATACGGGTCTCCTAGAAACAATCTTTAAATTGACTCAGTTATGCCTTCCTTCCACTTATGATTCTCGTCAGTAAGCCCTGATGGCTACCAGCTGCATTTTAACTCAAATTCTTTCAATGAACATTAAAAACATTGATACCCTTGATGAGATTATTTAAAAATATCTCAGATATATGGTTCCTCAGTCGTGGCCAACTTTTTGTGACCCGATGGAATTCTCCAGGCTAGAATACTGGAATGGGTAGCCAGTTCCCATCTCCAGGGGATCTTCTCAACCCAAGGATTGAACCTAGATCACCCACATTGCAGGAGGATTCTTTACCAGCTGAGCCACAAGGGAAGCCCAAGAATACTGAAGTGTGTAGCCTATCCCTTCTCCAGTGGATCTTCCTGACCCAGGAATCAAACAGGGGTATCCTGCCTTGCAGGCTGATTCTTTACCAACTGAGCTATCAGGGAAGCCACATCCTAGTTGCTCGGAGACTTCTAGGAATATAAGTTTTAGAGTAAAGAAAGACAGTGTAACTTTTCCCCATTAAACAGATGAGCTAATAAGTATAATATCATCTGCTTTATGGTTGCATTAAAACTTATCTTCTGACCCCGATTTTAGTACTCCCCTCACTATGCTCTGTTTATAGCAGTATAGCACCTCTTAAAGGGCCTCGGTATCTCTGGAGAAGGACAAAATTAGCTTTCTGGCATTTCTCTTCACATTCTTACACTCCACAAGTTTAAGGCATGGGTACAGGTAGATATTCCTTCTCTGAACATTTGCAGCTCCAAAAATGATATATGCTTTATTTCACTGTTAAAAAAAGTTTTGCTTTTTAAAAAAGAATACAAAAAAAAAAAAAGCTAAAACAAACTCAACAATCTCAATCCTGGAATTTTCTATTCTTAAAGTGTAACCTTTTGAAATCAAAGATAAAGCTATATTTCTAATGGCTCAAGTTAGGATTAAATGATATTGCATTTTAGAACATTATTGTATTGCTGGGAATATGGAAGGATAACTTAATTATGCTATGTCTAGATTTTTCTTGATTATCTTTGATTAAGAGATCTCTTTCATAGGTGGATTAATATTGTGGAGGAGAAAATAATAACTGTTATGCACTCATCTACAGATTAAATTGAGAATAGTGTATGATGATTTTTGGCATGGATCAAGTGTTTGCATCTAGTATTGTAGAAATACAATTGTTCATCTTCTACATATGTTGGTGGTCTAGCTAAAATGTAAGAAAATGCAGTTTGTTCTGAAAATTCAGGTGCTCAATTCAGAAATATTTCCTAGTGTCCCTGAGGAAACTATTTGACTTTATCAAATATGATAGGTTTTTACTGAAAGTGACCCAAATTTCCTCTTCACTCATGAACAAGCTATATTAATAACAAAGGCAAGAAGTTTGGTTAATTAAGAATTTTATATATATATATATTTATATACACACACTATTTTTTAATTACTGAAAATTTCTAATACAAAATTTGTTTTTCTGTGGAAGTACATTTTAGATGTATTTCTATTTTCCATAAAACCAGAATATATTAATGGGAAGAACTATACAATATTTTATTCTCACAAATTACTTTTATATTCATCTCATTTGATACATTGATTCCATAAGGTAGGGCACATTTTATCTTTTTTAATTATTGGATTAAAAAAACCTGAGATATAGACAAGTTTTAAATGATTTACTCAAGGGCACACAACAAATTAATGACAGCATCAAGGCTAGTGTTCACAAATTTTGACTCATAATCCAGTGCTTTGTCCATAATACTATGCTGAGTTTTACCTAAATATCAGATACCTACTCATTATTATGTTAATATGATAAACTAACAATAATAGAAGATTTGGAGGTGCAAGGATCAGGAAAAGAGACTATTTATAACACTACAGGCATTTTAGGACTCTTTCTCTTTTAGACATGAAATTGCCTTGAATGATGGTACTAGAGTTATCAATGAATTCCATATGACTTGCTTGATTGTTGCAGCATTTTATACCATTGTAAAGTGAGTGGGGTGAGATTAAGACAACTCTGATGTCTCATGAGATCAATCAATTCATACTATCTAATTTTTGAAACCCTGTTGGGAAGAAAAATGTCAGGACCCCAATCACTCAAAATAGTCTAATCCACAGTCTAGATTTTCTAGTAGATGACCTTCTTGCTCTGAGAGGGGATGAGGTGAGTGCAGTATGATCAAAGAAGCATCACTGCACTGAAATACTTTCAATAGAATTCCTCTTTTGTAAATTGTTTTATGCTTTTGGTGTGTACTTTGTCTTTTAACTCATTCTCTGTCAGGTTTCAATCATGAAAGCCTATACAGATTTTCCCTCCTTCAAATTTCCCATTTTTCATGTATATTATGTTCTTCCAAAGGGATTCATTTTGTTTGTTTGTTTACTTTTTAGCTAATTAATGCATCCCAAGTGACTTAAGACTGTTAATGATTTTATCCTTGAATTCTCCTTTCTATTTGAATTGTGCCGGAACAATGTCTCTGAAGAATCCCACCCTGCCCAACTTTTCTAACACAATTCTCAAAGAGAAGACTTGATTGTTAATGATTATAGCATAAATATTTATTAATAATATATCATAAGTTCAATATTCTATGAGATCATGTTTTAAATTTTACTACTTATTGTACATATGCCTTCCCTAATTAAGTGTTGTATATTGGTGAGCTGAAATTTGGAAATAACCTTAATAAATACTGCAACATTCATGCAGATTGAATTTCACCGTCCTTCTATAATATTTTTGATGTGAGACAAGTATCTGCAGTACTTTACATTGATATGAATGATCACAAATTGCTTTCAAATCAATGTTCATAACAAAGATAACTCCCTAGTGCAAGTGATAGAGATGGATAAGATGGACTAATGGCATTAGCAGCAGCTGTTCATAGCCACATTCCATATAAACAAAGGTTCAAATCACAGCAAGATTATCCTTTTGTACAGCATACCTTAGAGGCTTGATTATTCACAAATATCATATCTCATCTCTCCAGGAATATCTAAATCCCTTTGAAGACTTTACAACAATGTGATCTTTACTTCTTATGTCCATTCAGAATATTAAAGTCTATGTTCATTGGTATTTATTGTTTGATACATAATTAATAACAAAATAACTATATTTTCAAAATATAAAAAGCAAACTTTTACAGGTTATTAACTTTTAGAATAAATAATGCAAATGTTAATTGAACATATAATATGTGTCAGCACTGTCCTAAGTACTTTAAGCACATTAACCCATTTAATGTTAATAAAACTTCAAGAGATTGTAGTGACTTCCTGTATCAGAATAAGATGAAATATATACCATTCTATGTACCTCTCCTGCCATGTGCACTTAAAAACCATGAGTATTACACATAAAGCAAATTTATGAAAATTCTGAAAAGTAGAGAGGAAAAGGACTCTGGGGCTAGGGACCTTGGGACTTGAAGAATTGGTACAGCAGTGAGTTCCTGAGGTGGGGATAGTCAACAGGTACAAACTTTTAGTTATAAGACAAATACATGGGATGTAATGCACAATATGATAAAGATAATTTATTCTGCCTTATGTTGTATATGAAAGCTGTTAAGAGAGAAAACCCTAATCAGCAAGACAGAAAATTTACCTATAGTTGAAAAATAATTCAAATGATAGCATGTCTCATCAGACAATATGGAGGCTAGAATGGGTACAATACTCTTTATGTGGTGAAAGAAAATATATGTTAGCCAAAAATTCTATATTCAGCTGAATTATCCTTTAACAATGAAGGAAAAGCAGGAGAGATCTCGGATAAAGGACAGGTAAGAGGATGTGTTTACAAGATAACTATTTCTAAAAATATCATTAAAAGACATGCTTGAATCAGAGAGAGAAATGATAATGGAATATCAGTACATGAGGGATGAGGAAAGAACATAAAATAAATATATGGGTAGAGGGTGACAAGATGGCAGATGTGTAGGTGAATGTGGAGTACTCTCTCCATGGATGCATCAGGAATACATCTTCAGATGCAGAGGATCTCACAGAGCACCAGCTGAGAGGTGGTAGGAGTCTCTGACCACTGGAAAGAAATATATAGACCCACGCAATACTCAGCAGAATGAAGGCAGGAAGGGAAAAAGAAGAGAGTGAATGGGACTGGACCTGCACACGAAGGGTGGAGGAACTAAAGCTGGGGTGAGATCCCCACATCAGAGTAATAGTTTGGGATCCAAGAGAGGCATTTGACAATGCTGGAGAGTGAAGCAGCTATTGGTAACAATCTGAAAGGAGTGAGAACCACACAAACAATCAGTACCACAGTCCTACATAACCTGGACAGGGACACAGATTTCCCTGGTACACGTGGTGGCTAGGAGCTGAGGTGTAGGGATTGAGAACAATACAAGGGCAATGAGGACTGCTATTGACTGTGTGAAGATGGTCCAAGTGGACATGAGGGAAGAAACTGTTTCAAAGAATGCCATTGGAGGAAAGCCAGGCAGCTATGGAGGCAGGGTGATACTGCTGAGTCACACACATGGGGTGGAGACATCACTGTAGTCTCTCTCTCCCACCATGCCAGTGCCTGCAGCTGAACAAGAGAAAGACCCCAGAGAGGGCAGCCCTTTGAGTGCCTGATGCACCAAGTAATAGAGAAGGACCTCAGCCAGGTCCTTGAATGCCTACTGTGCCGAGCAATGAAGAAGGACCAGCCAGGGAACCTCTGAATGAAAGCTGCCAGAAGCGAGAAAAAGGCTCTTCAATTCAGTTCAGTCGCTAAGTTGTGTCCGACTCTTTGCGACCCCATGAACCACAACAGGCCAGGCCTCCCTGTTCATCACCAACTCCCAGAGTTGACCCAAATCCATGTCCATCAAGTCAGTGATGCCATCCAACCATCTTATCTTCTGTCATCCCCTTCTCCTCCTGCCTTCAATCTTTCCCAGCATCAGGGTCTTTTCAAATGAATCAGTTCTTTGTATCAGGTGGCCAAAGTATTGGAGTTTCAGTTTCAACATCAGTCTTTCCAATGAACACCCAGGACTGATCTCCTTCAGGATGGACTGGTTGGATCTCCTTGCAGGCCAAGGGACTCTCAAGAGTCTTCTCCAACACCACAGTTCAAAAGCATCAATTCTTCGGCGCTCAGCTTTCTTCACCATCCAACTCTCACATCCATACATGACCACTGGAAAAACCATAGCCTTGACTAGATGGACCTTTGTTGGCAAAGTAATGTCTCTGCTTTTTAATATGCTATCTAGGTTGATCATAACTTTCTGTCCCGGGAGTGTCTTTTAATTTCATGTCTGCAATCAATCACAATTTGCAGTGATTTTGGAGCCCAGAAAAAATAAATTCAGCCACTGTTTCCACTGTTTCCCCTTCTATTTGCCATGAAGTGATGGGACTGGATGCCATGATCTTAGTTTTCTGAATGCTGAGTTTTAAGCCAACTTTTTCACTCTCCTCTTTCACTTTCATCAAGAGGGTCTTTAGTTCCTCTTCACTTTCTGCCATAAGGGTGGTTTCATCTGCATGTCTGAGGTTATTGATATTTCTCCTGGCAATCTTGATTCCAGCTTGTGCTTCGTCCAGCCCAGCATTTCTCATGATGTACTCCGCATATAAGTTAAATAAGCAAGGTGACGATATACAGCCTCAACGTACTCCTTTTCCTATTTGGAACCAGTCTGTTGTTCTATGTCCATTTCTAACTGTTGTTCCTGACCTGCATACAGGTTTCTCAAAAGGCAGGTCAGGTGGTCTGGTATTCCCGTCTCCTTCAGAATTTTCCATAGTTTATTGTGATCCACATAGTCAAACCCTTTGGCATAGTCAATAAAGCAGAAATAGATGTTTTTTTCTGGAACTCTCTTGCTTTTTTGATGATCCAGTCGATGTTGGCAATTTGATCTCTGGTTCCTCTGCCTTTTCTAAAACCAGCTTGAACATCTGGAAGTTCATGGTTCACAAATTACTGAAGCCTGGCTTGTAGAATTTTAAGCATTACTTTACTAGTGTGTGAGATGAGTACAATTGTGCAGTAGTTTGAGCATTCTTTGGGATTGCCTTTCTTTGGGATTGGAATAAACACTGACCTTTTCCAGTCCTGTGGCCACTGCTGAGTCTTCCAAATTTGCTGGCATATTGAGTGCAACACTTTCACAGCATCATCTTTTAGGATTTGAAATAGCTCAACTGGAATTCCATCACCTCCACTAGCTTTGTTTGTAGTGATGCTTCCTAAGGTCCACTGGACTACACATTCCAGGATGTCTGGCTCTTGCAGCATTGAAAAAGGCTCTAATAGTGCCTTGCCTCCTACTCCCATGGATGCTGGCTTGCCTTCACGTCTGGAACCACCAGATTCCCCTCAATCCAAGCAGATCTGCCACTGCCACACCCAGTCCTCACAGGGGCAAACCCAAATACTTTGGGCAGCCTGAGATGCAAGTTCCGGTAAATGACCCACATGCAGAGGTGGCAATAAATCCACAATGAACTCCAAGGACAGAGTGGGTAATGAAAAGGATCAAAAACCTTTCCACCAGGTGTACAAGCTGCAGATTAAATCCACATGATCAATATAGGTCGACTCTGTCTATGGAATATGTAAAATGACAGTGAGAGTTCACACAAAAGAAAGCCCTAGCTCTGGCAACCGTGGAAAAGAGAGTCAACTACATAGAGGAGTAGAGTCATAAAACAGTCTAAGCTATCCCCACAGCAGATCCAGAGAACAGTCCAACATTGAAGGGCCTCCTAAGAGGAGGATGAGGAACTACCACATTATATGTATATATGTATGTGTATATATATATATATATATATATATATATATATATATATTCCTTTTTTTTTCTTTTTCATATTGTTCTTATGCCATTCTTTATTATTCCTTTAACTTTTATGACTTAATTTTTCCATTTTTAAAATATCTTATTTTTAAATAAATTCATTTTATTTATTTCTTACTTTTGCACTGCTATTTAGTTATATTGCATTTTTCCATGTTTTGATTTTATAGTTTTGCTAATCTAGTTTTTAGTGTTCATTTTCACTTAGGGGTTTGTTTATTGGCTTGAGTCTTCTCAAGCCACGAACTTGTTTTAATCCTGTTTTTTTTTTTTTTTCACATTCTTCTCATGACGTTCTTTCTTTATTATCTCTTTAATTTATATTTTATAACTGACTTTTTCCACTTTAAAACATCTTATATTTAAATAAATGCATTTTATTTTCTCCCCATTTTTAAAGTACTACATAGTTACATTGCATTTTCCCCATGCATTTGATTTTGTATTTTTGTTAGTCTAGTTTTAGTATACATTTACATGTAAGGGTTTGTTTATTGGTTTGATTGCATTCTTCTTTTATGACTCCTGTTTTTATCCCCCCCCCCCTTTTTTCTCTCTTTTCTCATTGTAAGTGAACAAGTTTCTTTGGGTGATCTTGGCTATTGAGTATTAATCTCACTATTAGTCCTGGGATTTTGTCTTCTGTGTTGTGAGACCTGTGAAGTCTTAGTGCTACAGTAAGGGGTCGAGCCTGGACCCCTGAGGTGGGAGACCCAAGTCCAGGACTTTAAACCACCAGAGAACTCCTGATCACATGGGACATTAATCAAAGTGAGCTCTCCCAAAAGCCTCCATCTCAACAATAAGATCAAGATCCACCCAAAGGCCAAGATCCAGTGCTGACTGCCACATATCAAATCATTAGCAAAACAGGAACAAAACTTATCCCATTAGTAGAAAGGCTACCCAAAACCATATTAAACCCATAGACACCTCAAAACACACTACTGAACACAGCACTGCCCTTCAAAGAGAAAAGATCCAGATTCACACACAAGAGAACAGTCACAATTACTCCCACCCAGGAAACTTTCACAAGGAACTGGCCCAACTCCACCCACAGTGGCAGACTCCACAATTAAGAGGAACTATGATTGCTTCTCTGGTGGCTCATAGGTTAAAGCATATGCCTGCAATGTGGGAGACCTGAGTTCGATCCCTGGGCCGGGAAGATCCCCTGGAGGAGGAAATGGCAACCCACTCCAGTATTATTGCCTGGAGAATCCCATGGATGGAGGAGCCTGGTGTGCTACAGTCCACAGGGTCGCAAAGAGTCGGACATGACTGAGCGATATATGGGGATGGATATGACATGGTAGCAAGATAATGCTCAAAATCCTTCAAGAGAGGCTTCAACAGTATCTGAAACAAGAATTTCCAGATGTACAAGCTGGGTTTAGAAAAGTCAGAGGAACCAGAGACCAAATTTCCAACATCCATTGGGTCATAAAGAAAGCAAAATAATTCCAGAAAAATGTCTACTTCTACTTCACTGATTACACACTAAATTCTTTGACTGTGTGGCTCACAACAAACTGCGGAATTCTAAAAAGAATGGGAGTACCAGGCCACCTTACCTGCCTCCTGAGAAACCTGTATGCAGGTCAAGAAGCAACAGCTAGAACTGGACATGAAACAATGGACTGGTTCCAAACTGGGAAAGGAGTACATCAAGGCTGTATATTGTCACCTGCTTATGTAAAACATATGCAGAGTACATCATGTGAAATGCCAGGTTGGATGAAGCTCAAGCTTGAATCAAGATTGCCAGGGGAAATATCAATAACCTCAGATATGCAAATGACACCACCCTCATGGCAGAAATTGAAGGAGAGCTAAAGATCCTCTTGATTAAGGTGAAATGAGAAACTGAAAAAGCGGAATTAAAATTCAACACTCCAAAAATGAAGATCATGGCATCTGGTCCCATCACTTCATGGGAAATAGATGGGGAAAAAATGGAAACAGTGACAGACTTTATTTTCTTGAGCTCCAAAATCACTGTGTGCAGTGACTAAAGCCATGAAATTAAAAGACACTTGCTCCTTAGAAGAAAAGCTATGACAAACCTAGATACCATTTTCAAAAGTAGAGATCCTTCTTTGTTGACAAAGATCCGTATAGTAAAAGCTATGGTTTCTCCAATAGTAATGTGTAGATGTGAGAGTTGGCCCATAAGAAAGGATGAACATGAAATAACTGATACTTTTGAACTGTGGTGCTGGACAAGACTCTTGAGGATTTCTGGGAAAGCAAGGAGATCAAATCAGTAAATCCTAAATGAAATCAACCCTGAATATTCATCAGAAGGAGTAATGCTGAAGCTAAAGTTTCAATAATTTGGTCACCTGATGTGAAGAGCTGACTCATTGGAAAAGACCCTGACATTTGGAAAGACTGAGGAGGAGAAGGGGGCAACAGAGGAAGAGATTATTGAATGGCATCATTGACTTAATGGACATGAGTTTGAGCAAACTGCAGGAGATAGTGAAGGACAGAGAAGCCTGGTATGCTACAGTTCATGGGTTCACAAAGAGTCAGACATGATTGAGTGACTGAACAACAAATTATCCTCTAGCCTGCAGAAAGGAGGCCCGAAACACAGTAAATTAAAGGACACAGAAGCTTGGAACAGATGAAGGAACATGGTAAAAACCCACAAGACCAAAAAAAAAAAAAAAGTAAATAAGCAATTTACTTGAGAAATAATTCAGAATTCAGTGATAGTAAAGATGATCTAAAATCTTGGAAACAACAAGGAGGCAAAGATAAACAGACTGGAGGCACAGATCAAGAAGATACAAAAAATGTTTAACAAGTACCTAGAAAAATAGACAGTCAGCAATGAACAACACAATAATTGAGATTACAAATACACTAGAGGTAACCAATAATGGAATATCTGAGGTAGAAGATTGGATAAGTGTGCTGGAAGAGAGAATTGTGGAAAAAACTGAAGCAGAGCAGAGTAAACAGAAAAGAATAAAAAAGAAATGAGAACAATCTCAGAGACCTCTGGGACAACATTAATGTTACCAACATTAGAATTTTATGTGTCCCTGAAGAAGAACAAAGGACATGGTATGAGAAAATATTTGAGGATATTATAGTCAAATACTTTCCAAATATGGGAAAAGAACCCAGGAATCATACTCCTAGGCATATACTCTGAGGAAACCAAAATTGAAAAGACACATGCATCCCACTGTTCATTGCAGCACTATTTGCAATAGCTAGAACATGGAAACAACCTAGATGTCCATCAACAGATGAATGGATAAAAAAGTGTGGTACGTATGCACAATGGAATAGTACTCAGCCATAAAAAGGAGCGGATTTGGGTCAGTTCTAATGAGGTGGATGTACCTAGAACCTATTATATGAGTGAAGTAAGTCAGAAAGAGAAAGATAAATATCATATTCTAACGCATATATATGGAATCTAGAGAAATGGTACTGAAGAACTTATTTACAGGACAGCAATGGAGAAAAAGACATAGAGAATAGACTTATGTAAATGGGAAGAGGGGAAGAGAGGGTGAGATGTATGGAAAGAGTAACATGGAAACTTACATTACCATATGTAAAATAGATAGCGAACAAGAATTTGCTGTATGGCTCAGGAAACTCAAACAGGAGCTCTGTATCAACCTAGAGGGATGGGATGGGGAGGGAGACGCGAGGGAGGTTCAAAAGGGAGGGGATATATGTATACCTATGACTGATTCATGTTGAGGTTTGACAGAAAACAACACAATTCTGTAAAGCAATTATCCTTCAATAAAAATTTAAATACATATATATATGCATATATATATGTATGTGTGTGTGTATATATATATATATATATATATATATATATTTTTTTTTTTTTTTTAATGGGAAAAGAAATACCCACCCAATTCAGGAACTTCAGAGAGTCCCATAAAGGATAAACCCAGAGAGAAACATGTCAAGATACATATTAATCAAGCTAATGAATACTGTATATAAAGAACAAATATTAAAAGCAGCAAGGGAAAAGCTACAAATAACTTACAAGTGGATCCCTGTAAGTTTTACAGCTGGTCTTTCAACAGAAAGTCTGCCCTAATTGGAAAACTGAGAGTTTCTTGCATTGGCCATCTACACCCCAAAATCATGACGAATTCTCATTAATTTTATCTCAGTTATAGCTCTTGAATGGGTTCATTCTTCATCTCCTCTGTAACCATTTTAGTTAAGACCACATGATCTCCTTTGTGGGCTTTCCAGGTGGTGCTAGTGGTAAAGAACCCCATTGTCAATGCAGGAGATATAAGAGATGCAGATTAAATCGCTAGGTCAGAATAATCTTGGAGGAAGGCATGGTAATCCACTCCAGTATTCTTGCCTAGAAAATTCCACAGAGAGAAAAGCCTGGCAGACTACAGTCCATAAGGTTACAAAGAGTCGGGCATGACTGAAACAACTTAGCATGCACACACTCTCATTTGTAGTAATGCCTGTCTTGAATTATGACACGTTTCAATATGTTTTTCACGCTGATGCTTGAATCTGTTGCTATTGTTCAGTCACTCATTCATGTCTGACTCTTTGCAACCCTATAAACAGCAGCATGCCAGGCTTTCCTGTCCTTCACTGTCTCCTAGAGTTACTCAAACTCATGTCCATTGAGTCAGTGATGCCATTCAATCATCTCATCCTCTGTTGCCTCCTTCTCCTCCTGCTCTCAATCTTTCCCAGTGTAAGGGTCTTTTTCAATGCGTAAGCTGTTCACATCAGGTGGTCAAAGTATTGGAGCTTCAGCTTCAGCATCAGTCTTCACAATGAATTATTCGGGATTGATTTCCTTTAGGATTGACTGGTTTGATCTCCTTACTGTTCAAGGGACTCTCAAAAGTCTTCCCCAGCATCACAGTCTTTATGAAGTACACGACAGATTTTTTTAGCCCCCTACTTAAAATGGCTTAGTAGTCCTATATCATAACAAAAAAGTCAAATTCAACTTTCTTTGAAGGCTTTGCTTAATGCCTGTCCCTCCATGTTAATTTTATCCTCATTCAATTCTCTACTATTTTTCTAAGTATGAGCCTTTTATTCCTATGAGTCCTTTCACCAGTGAGTCTTTTCACAAGCTCTTACTTCTGTGAGAACAGAGCTTCTCTGTTCAAGCCCATCCCACCAGCTTTTGCCAATTCCTCTTTATTTTCCCAAACTGATCTCACTAGCTCATTCTCATTTCTCTCTCGGCTAATCTAGGTTAAGTGTCTCTCCACTCCTCTATTAAAACACCTTCTATTTATCATTGTCATATAGCTGTGAACTACCTGAGCAGTACAATTGATTTTCATAGACATACCTGATTTGCATCTGATTTGCTAATAAGCTTGCAATGGTGTAAAAGTTATTTCATTAACAAAATTGTCTTTATAGCTAATTTGTGGATATTAATAACATAATGCATATGATTATTATAAAGAATGAGATCATGCATGTAAAACACTTATCAAAGGGCCTGACACACAATTAATTTTTAGTAAATTTTACTTATTATTGATACTATTCCCTCTATAGTTAGTCTCTGCTCCATAATGATTGTTTGCTTAATATTTAGTGAATGAATATATTACCATTTTTTTCTTGAAGGGTGTTTTAAAAATAAAGAGGTTTTGTGCTTTGTTCAAGACTGAACTTTTTACTCTGATTCATTAGTTTCAGACAAACAAATATTTGTGCAGAACTTAGGTCTTTGGCTCTATCTGTGATTTTTTTTCTCTTTGGGAAAAATCTCATCTTTGAGTATGATCCCTTAATTTATAGTGTATTGTGTATTTGTTAATAAGAAAGAAAAAACAAAACAAATCTCAACCCTAATTATGGCCAGATTTTCATATTCACCTTATAATAAAATTGAATCATATAAGTAAAAAATCTAGGATCTACATAAAAAATAAGAAAATTGAAGAAAAAATAAGTGGAAATAAAATAAAACTTCACATTCATTACTTCTTAATTAATCTAACAGGTAAAATTTTACTAAAAAGAATAATAGCAACAATGTATTTCATTGAGCCAAGATGTGTGTGCTCAGTGTCTGATGCTTTGTGACACCATAGACTGTAGCCCACCAGGTTCCTCTGTCCATGGACTTATCCAGGCAAGAATACCAGAGTGGGATGCTGTTTCTTCTTCCAGGGGATCTTTCTGACTCAGGATCAAAATTATGTCTCCTTCATCTCCTGCATTGGCAGGCAGATTCCTAACCACTGAGCCACCTGGGAATTACATATGCATATTGCTATTATCTGAATGCTTGTGACCTTTCAAAACTCATTTGTTGGAATCTTAACCCCCCAAATGATGATATTTGGAGGTGAAGCCTTTGGGAGCTAATAAGGTCATGCCTCGTGATTGTGACTAGTGGTCTTATAAAAGACCCACCTAGCTCTTTAGCAGTTTCTACCACATGAAGATACAAGGAGAAGTAGTCAGCCTGTAATCCATGGGATTACAAAGAGTCAGACACGACTGAATAAGTTAGCTGAACTGATATATATATATATATATATATATATATATATATATATATATATACTTAAAGGAATGGCAACCCACTCCAGTATTCTTACCTGGAGAATTCCATGGACAGAGGAGCCTGATGGGCTATACTCCATGGGGTCACAAAGAGTTGGACATGACTGAATGACTAACATACATATTAACATATAAATAAAACGAATGGCAATAATAATACAAGAGACTGGAGGAAGGAATTAAGATTATTTTGATATTATAAGGTACTCTACCTCTGAAGTGTTAGAGTGATATTTGAAAGTGGATCAGTTGTAAATGACTTTTGCAAAGATAAGACAACTTTTAATTTCTTTTATAAAGAAGTATAATTGATATGCTAAGAGATTAGAGTGATGAAATCATATAAAATATTCAGTTAAAACTACAAAATGTAGGTAAAAAAGACAAAAATAGGAACAAAGAACTATTTTTTTCCAACAAATAGAAAATAAGACAGCGAATAGGAAACTGTAACAAATATGATAGCTATAAATCAAATATATCCATTACCTTTTTTAATATCAATGGTCCAAATGCATCAACTGAAAGGCCGAGATTATCAGAGTCGACCAAAAAATAGTACCCAACTATATTTTTTCTACAAGAGACTCACTTTGTAAGCACGAAGACACATGCAGATTAAAAGTTAATGGATTGGGAAATATATGATAACAATAATCAAAAGAAAGCAGTGGTAGTTATAATAAATTGTGACAAAGCACACTTCAGAGCAAGAAAAGTTACCAAGGATAAAGAAGGGCATCGCATAATGATACGGAAGGCAACGTTCTAAGAATGCATGTGTGTATGTGCTCATTAGCTCAGTCATGTCCAACTCCTGCGATCTCATGCACTGTAGTCTGCAAGGCTCCCCTGCCCATGGGATTTTTCCTGCAAGAATACTGGAGTGGGTTGCCATTTTCTCCTCCAGAACATCTTCCTGACACAAGGTTCAAAGCCGTGTCTCATGCACTACAGACATATTCTTTACCACTGAACCACCTGAGAAGCCCTAAGAATGCATAGCAATTCATAAAATGAAGGAGAGCCGGCCATGAGGAGATACCCCTCGTCCAAGGTAAGGAGCAGTGGCTGTGCTTTGCTGGAGCAGCAGTGAAGAGATATCCCACGTCCAAGGTAAGAGAAATCCAAATAAGACAGTAGGTGTTGAGAGAGGGCATCAGAGGGAAGACAGATTGAAACCATAATCACAGAACACTAGCCAGTCTGATCACAGGGACGACAGCCTTGTCTAACTCAATGAAACTAAGCCATGCCATTTGTGCGGTAGTTTGAGCATTCTTTGGGATTGCCTTTCTTAGGGATTGGAATGAAAACTGACCTTTTCCAGTCCTGTGGCCACTACTGAGTTTTCCAAATTTGCTGACATATTGAGTGCAACACCTTCACAGCATCATCTTTTAGGACTTGAAATAGCTCAACTGGAATTCCATCACATCCACTAGCATTGTTCATACTGATGCTTTCTAAGGCCCACTTGACTTCACATTTCAGGATGTCTGGCTCTAGGTGAGTGATCACACCATCGTGATTATCTGTGTAATGAATATATTTTTGTACAGTTCTTCTGTGTATTCTTGCCACCTCTTCTTAATATCTTCTGCTTCTGTTAGGTCCATACAATTTCTGTCCTTTATTGAACCCATCATTGCATGAAATGTTCCCTTGGTATCTCTAATTTTCTTGAGGAGATCTTGAGTCTTTCCCATTCTGTTGTTTTCCTCTATTTCTTTGCACTGATCATTAAGAAAGGCTTTCTTATCTCCGCTTGCTGTTCTTTGGATCTCTGCACTCAAATGGGAATATCTTTCCTTTTCTCCTTTGCTTTCCACTTCTCTTCTTTTCACAGCTATTTGTAAGGCCTCCTCAGACAGCCATTTTGCTTTTTTGCATTTCTTTTCCATGGGGATGGTCTTGATCCCTGTCTCCTGTACAATGTCATGAACCTCCGTCCATAGTTCATCAGGCACTCTGTCTATCAGATCTAGTCCCTTAAATCTATTTCTCACTTCCACTCTATAATCATAAGGGATTTGATTTAGGTCATACCTGAATGGTATAGTGGTTTTCCCCACTTTCTTCAATTTAAGTCTGAATTTGGCAATAAGGATTTCATGATCTGAGCCACAGTCAGCTCCCGGTCTTGTTTTTGCTGACTGTATAGAGCTTCTCCATCTTTGGCTGCAAAGTATATAATCAATCTGATTTTGGTGTTGACCATCTGGTGATGTCCATGTGTAGAGTCTTCTCTTGTGTTGTTGGAAGTGGGTGTTTGCTATGAGCAGTGTGTTCTCTTGGCAAAATTATATTATCCTTTGCCCTGCTTCATTCTGTACTCCAAAGCCAAATTTGCCTGTTACTCCAAGTGTTTCTTAACTTCTTTCTTTTGCATTCCAGTCCCCTATAATGAGAAGGACATCTTTTTTGGGTGTTAGTTCTAAAAGGTATTGTAGGTCTTAATAGAACCATTCAACTTCAGCTTCCTCAGCATTACTGGTTGGGGCATAGGCTTTGATTACTGTGATATTGAATGGCTTGCCTTGAAAACGAGCAGAGATCATTTTGTCGTTTTTGAGATTGCATCCAAGTACTGCATTTCACAGTTTTTTGTTGACTATGATGGCTACTCCATTTCTTCTGAGGGATCCCTGCCCACCGTAGTAGATATAATGGTCATCTGAGTTAAATTCACCCATTGCAGTCTATTTCAGTTTGCTTGTTCCTAGAATGTCGACATTCACTCTTGCCATCTCCTGTTTGTCCACTTCCAATTTGCCTTGATACATGGACCTAAGATTCCAGGTTCCTATGCAATATTGCTCTTTACAGCATCGGACCTTGTTTCTGTCACCAGTCCCATCCACAACTGGGTGTTGTTTTTGCCTTGGCTCCATCCCTTCATTCCTTCTGGAGTTATTTCTCCACTTATCTCCAGTAGCATATTGGGCACCTACTGACCTCGGGTGTTCCTCTTTCATTATCTTATCATTTTGCCTTTTCATGCTGTTCATGGGGTTCTTAAGGCAAGTATACTGAGGTGGTTTGCCATTCCCTTCTCCAGTGGACCACAATCTGTCAGAGTTCTCCACCATGACCCATCTGTATTGGGTGGCCCCACATGGCATGCCTTAGTTTCATTGAGTTAGACAAGACTGGTCCTGTGATCAGATGGACTAGTTTTCTGTGATTGTGGTTTTAGTGTGTCTGCCCTCTGATGCCCTCTCGCAACACCTACCGTCTTACTTGGATTTCTCTTATCTTGGACGTGGGGTATCTCTTCACGGCTGCTCCAGCAAAGTTCAGCCGTTGCTCCTTACCTTGGACAAGGGGTGTCTTCTCATGACCGCCCCTCCTGACCTTGAACGTGGAATAGCTTCTCTGACCCTCCTGCCCCGGTTCAGCAGCCGCTCCCTGGAGGTGGGGTAACTCCTATCGGGCGGGGCCACTGATCTCCAGAGTGGGGTAGCTCTTCTCGGCCGCCGCTCCTGCGCTGGTGCTCCCGGTCGCTACCCCTGACCTTGGGCAAGCGGTAGCTCCTCACGGCCACGCTTCTGCGTGGTCCGTCTCAGCTGGCGCGCTTCCATGCGGTCCATCACAGCCAAAAGCAGCACGGAGAAGTTTATAATGATAGAAACCCACACTATAAAGACAAAACATGCTAATTATATACAAACAAATATGATAGTGCAGAAGAACTGAATATATTCCAAGATATATCCAACTTGCCAAGCTTAAATCAAGAAAGGAAAATATGAACATATCAATAATGAGTAAGGAGATTAAATCTGTAATAAAAAACCTTCCCGAAAAGAAAAGCTCATGGCCAGATGGCTTTATTTGTAAATTGTAACAAACATTTAACAAAAATTCCCAATTTATTTCAATTTTTTTTCCAAAATTGAAGAAGACTTGACACTTTTAAAATTGCTAATGAAGCCTGTATCATCTAGATACCAAATCCAAAGACAGTATAAGGAAAAAAAAAAAAAAAAAACTACATGTCAATATCCCTGATGAACATAAATGAAGAAGTGGTCAACACTTTTAGCAAACCAAATTAAACAACACATTGCAGGGATTATATGCCTAAATCCAAAGGATTTGTCTCTGGATACAAGACTATTTCAGCATACAAAAATCACTAAATATGATATACCATATTAACAGAATTAAGGATAAATATCACATTCTTATCTAGTAGATTCATAAAAAGTATTTGACAAAATTAAACTATACTTTCACGATAAAACTCTGAACAAACTAGGAATTGAACAAATGTACCTGAATATAACAAAGCTATATATGACAAGTCCACAGCTACCATCATACTCTATGTTGAAAAACTGAAAACTTCTTTTCTATGATCAGGAACAAGTCAAGGATGCACATTCTCAGAATTTCTATTTACATAGTACTGAAAGTCCTAGCCAGGGCAATTAGGCAAGAAAAAAAGAATAAAAAAGAAAAGAAAGTTATCCAAATTGGAAAATAAAATTATCTGTTTGCAGATAATTTTAACTCTAAAGACTACACAAAAACTCTCAGAACCAGTAAGTAAATACTGTAAAGTTGCAGAATACAAAATCAACATAAAAAATGGGTTACATTTTTATATATTAACAACAAAATATCTGAAAATATAATTAAGAAAAAATCTCATTTTCAATAGCAACAAAATGAATAAAATAGTAATGAAATTAACTAAGGAAATGAAAGATATAAACCAAAAACTAGAAAGATTGATGAAAGACATCAAAGAAAACACAAACAATGAAAGCCATCTTATTAATAAAATGTAAGACTAAACATTGTTAAAATGTTTATACTACACAATGAGATCTATAGATTCAATGTAATCCTTATGAAAATCTAAAATGACATTTTTTAAAGAAATAGAAAAAGTCCTATAATTCATATAGAACCAAAATTAATCACTAATAACCAAATTAATCCTAAGGGGGAAAAAAAAAACTTTGAGACATCATACTTTCTGATTCCAAAATAAATTACAAAACTATAGTAATCAAAACACACAAGTCAAAATGGCTATCATCAAAGAATCTGCAAGCAATAAATGTTTGAGGTTGTAGAGAAAAGGGAACACTTTTGCCCTGTTGATGAGAATGTTTATTGATACAGCCCTTATGGAGAACAGTATGGAGATTCCTTAAAAAACTAGGAATAAAACTAGCACATGACTCAGCAATTCCACTCCTGGGCACATACCTTGAGAAAACCATAATTCAGAAAGACACATGTACACCAGTATTCATTGCAGCACTATTTACAATAGCCAGGATATAGAAGCAACCGAGATATCCATTGACAGATGATTGGAAAAGGAAGTTGTGGTACACATATGCAATGGAATATTATTCAGCCATAAAAAGTAGCAAAATTGACTCATAGATTGAAGTAAGTCAGAAAGAAAAAAACTATTATTTAGCAACGTGTACATATAGAATCTAGAAAATTGGTATTGATGAACCTATTTACAGGCAAGAATAGAGATGCAGATGTTGAAAATGGACTTGTGGACATAGCAAGGAAAGAAGGCAGGACAAATTGAGAGAAAAGCATTGATATATACATACTACCATGTATAAAATAGATAGTTCACAGGAAGCTACCATATAACACAGGAATCTCAGCTTGGTGTTCTGTGATGACTTAGAGGGATGAGAAGTGGGATGTGGGCTAGGAGGGAGGTTCAAGAGGTAGTGGATATATGTATAGTTATAGTTTATTCATATTGTTGTAAAGCAGAAACTAGCACAACCTTAATCCTCCAATTAAAAAAAATCCTATGATAACCTATTACAGATTATATCAATATATATTTAATATATATGTTATGTAAATTATATATATTTAATATATATAAATATATTTAACATGTATAATATATTAATATATAATATAATATATAATATGTATAACTATATATATAACTATATATATTATATATATAACTGAATCCATTATAATATATATATATAATTATAATAATATATAATATATATAACTATATATATATTATATATATAACTGAATCAATATATATAATATATATATATTTAACATATATAATATATAATATATATAATGTATTCATATATAATATAATATAATATATATAACTATATATAACTATATACATATGCATATATATATATATACACATATATACATATATATAATATATATATATATATATATATATATATATATATATATATAACTGAATCAATTTGCTATACAACCGGAATGGACAACATTGTAAATCAACTATATTTCAATAAAAATAAATAAATAAGAGAAAGAAATTAGTGTCCATACTATGCAAAGTGATCTACAGATTTAAAGCAATTCCTATCAAAAGCTCAATGACATTTTTCACAAAAAATAGGAAAATGCATCTAAAATTCGTATGTAACTACAAAGAACCCAAATAGCTGAGCAATCTTGACAAAGAAGAATGAAGGTGGAAGCATTACACTTCTGTTTTAAAACTATCTTACAAAGCTGTAGTGATCAAAACAGTATGGTACTGACATAGAAACAAACTAATAAGCCAATGGAACATAACAGAGAGCCCAGAAATAAACCCACTCATGTACAATTAATCTTTTGCAAGGGAATTAAGAACACAAAATGAGGAAAGCATGTTTCCTTCAATACTTGATTTTGGGAAAACTGGATATCCAATGTGTAAAAGAATAAATTATCATGCATTATGCTCAAAAATTAATTTGACATAGATTGAAATTGTAATGTATGTCCTGAAAGTGCAAATATCCTAGAGACAGAAACATCATGCTCAGTAGTATCTGACTTTTTAGGGAAATTCCTCATCCAGGGATCAAACTCAGGTCAATTGCATCTCCTGCATTGGCAGGCATATTCTTTACCACTGCACCATCAAAATTCCTATAGAAAACAAGAAAAATATTCTTGACATTGGTATTGGCAGAGATGATTTTGGCTATGACAAAAAAAGCACGGGAAACAAAAGCAAAAATATCCATGTGGGATTACATGAAACTAAAACACTTCTATAATTTAAAAAAGTGAAGTGGTGGCATACAGAATAGGAGAAACATTTGCAAATCATACATCTGATAAAAAGTTAATGTCCAAAATGCATAAGAAATTTTGAAACTCAATAACAAAAACATACACAAAAAAATCCCTATCCCTATAAAATCAAAATTTAAAATGGACAAAGAGTGGAATAAACATTACTCCAAGAAGAAATATAAACAGCAAACAGGTATATGAAAATGTCTCTAACATAACTAATTATTCAGTTCAGTTCAGTTCAGTCGCTCAGTCGAGTCTGACTCTGCGACCCTATGAACCACAGCACACCAGGCCTCCCTGTCCATCAACAACTCCTGGAGTCCACCCAAACCCATGTCCATTGAGTTGGTCATGCTATCCTACCATCTCATCCTCTGTCGTCCCCTTCTCCTCCTGCCCTCAATCTTTCCCAGCATCAGGATCTTTTCCAAAGAGTCAGCTCTTTGCATCAGGTGGCCAAAGTATTGGAGTTTCAGCTTCAACATCAGTCCTTCCAAAGAACACTCAGGGCTGATCTCCTTTAGGTTGGATCTCCTTGCAGCCCAAGGAACTCTCAAGAGTCTTCTCCAACACCACAATTCAAAAGCATCAATTCTTCAGCACTCAGCTTTCTTTATAGTCCAACTCTCACGTCCATACATAACTACTGGAAAAATCACAGCCTTGACTAGACAGACCTTGGTTGGCAAAGTAATGTCTCTGCTTTTTGATAAGCTGTCAAGGTTGGTCATAATTTTCCTTGCAGGGAGTAAGTGTCTTTTAATTTCATGGCTGTGATCACTATCTGCAGTGATTTTGGAGCCCCCAAAAATTAAAGTCCACACTGTTTTCACTGTTTCCCCGTCTATTTGTCATGAATTTATGGGACCAGTTGCCATGATCTTAGTTTTCTGAATGCTGAGTTTTAAGCCAACTTTTTCACTCTCTTCTTTCACTTTGATTAAGAGGCTCTTTAGTTCTTCTTCACTTTATGCCATAAGGGTGATGTCATCTGCATATCTGAGGTTATTGGTATTTCTCCCGGCAATCTTGATTCCAGCTTGTGCTTCCTCCAGCCCAGAATTTCTCATGATGTACTCTGCATATAAGTTAAATAAGTAGGATGACAATATACAGCCTTGATGTACTCCTTTTCCTATTTGGAACTAGTTTGTTGTTCCATGTCCAGTTCTAACTTGCTTCTTGACTTGCATACAGATTTTTCAAGGGTAAGGTCAGGTGGTCTGGTATTCCCTTCTTTTGAAGAATTTTCCACAGTTTATTGTGATCCACACAGTCAAAGGCGTTGGCATAATCAATAAAGCAGAAAGAGATGTTTTTCTGGAACTCCCTTGCTTTTTTGATGATCCAACAGATGTTGGCAATTTGATCTCTGGTTCCTCTGCGTTTTCTAAAGCTGGCTTGAACACCTGGAAGCTCACGGTTCACGTATTGCTGAAACCTGGCTTGCGGAATTTTAAACATCACTTTACTAGCGTGTGAGATGAGTGCAATTGTGCAGTAGTTTGAGCATTATTTGGGATTGCCTTTCTTTGGGATTGGAATGAAAACTGACCTTTTCCAGTCCTGTGGCCACTGCTGAGTTTGCCACTTTGCTGGCATATTGAATGCAGAACTTTCATAGCATCACCTTTCAGGATTTGAAATAACTCAACTGGAATTCCATCACCTCCACTAGCTTTGTTAGTAGTGATGCTTTATACCAGCAATGAAAAATGTGACTGAGGAAAGAAAAAAAAAAAACCCAAAAGATTAATTCAATTTCACAGTGCTGATAAAATTTACAACCACAACGGGGGTGGGGTGGGTGAGGAAAAAGAAAAAAAAAAGAAAAAAAATCCAAAAGAAACTACTGAACAAGTCAAAACAAAAGAATAATAAATGTTTTTCTTGAATCACTGCTGTCAAAGTCGTTTCCCTCGCTGGGAGTCATAGCCCACCTCACCTCTCTAGAATGCCCTCCAATACCCTGAAGATCTCTGGACCTGCTGTTGGCAGGTCCTAATCTGGTCCTACTCCTGTGTGTTCTTGCCTCCAATGTCCACAGCTATCAGAACTAGTGCGTTTTCTTTCATTGGAACTCTCAATGACCTTTTATATATTCCGTAGACATAGAGTCGGCCTAGTTGATCATGTGGATTTAATCTGCTGCTTGTACAGCTAGTTGAAAGGTTTTAGGTCTTCTTCCTTAGCCACACTTTCCCTGGGTTTCAATTGTGATTTTATTTCCACCTCTACATGTGGGTTGTCAGCTGGTGTTTGCTCCTGAGGCTGCCCTGGAGGACTTGGGTTTACCCTGTGAGGGCCAGGTGTGGAAGTGGTGCCATGGATTGTGTTGCAGGGGTTCTGGCAGCACCAGGTACTCAGGGAAGTTGGCGGCTAGGGTAGCAGGAAATATGGTGCTCTAGAAGGCTATGGCAATGAGTATTGGCCAATATGCTCCAGTATTCTTGCCTGGAGAACCCCCGTTCCCTGACAGAGAAGCCTGAGAAGACACATTCTACAGGGTCGCAAAGAGTTGGACACGACCTTTTGTGTACAGCTGCAAGACTTCGTTTGCCTGTGGCAGCTCTGCCCCAGTGAGAGTTGAACATGAAGGTGACACAGCTGCTTGGCTTGTGGGGACCCTGGTGGTGCCACGTGTGCAGGGATTCAGACTGCCTCTGCCATAGGAGTTATGGCCCTATCAGAGTCTTTTTTTTTTTTTTTTTTTTTTTGAGCCTCTTGTAGCTGACAATCAGAAGGCCTCTTTGGCCAGTCTTTCTCCATAGCTCTGCCCGTTCATGCACTTAGAGGGCTCCCTTGCCTGGGGTCCTTCTCTGTTGTTCAGCGAGGTAGGAACATAGATGGGCCCTCCTATGCTGGGGTCCTACTTTGTAGGTCGGAGTGTCAGGCACTTAACGGGGCGCCCTGGGTGGGGCCCTACTCTGTAGTTCAGTGTGTCAGGCATTTGATGGGCCAGCCGCTCTATTGTTCAACTGCGGATGCTGGCATGTGGGGAGAGAGAGGCTGTGGTGATGGCTTTACCCCCTACATGTGACTCAGCAGTGTCACCTTATTTCTACGGCTGCCTGGCTTTCCTCCACTGGCATTTCTCACCACAGTCTCGTCCCTCACATCCCCTCAATCTGTCTCTCCACAGTCAACAGCACCCTTTGCCCTGGGATTGCTACACAATCCCTAAACTCCAGCTCCCAGCCGCTGTGCCTTCCAGTTTACCAGCATTCCTATCCGGGGTAGGTATGGCTGCAGCAAGGACTGTGTGATTCTCATTCCATTTAGGCTGCCACAGATCAGCTGTTTCACTCTCAACTAATTTCTCCTCTGACTCAGCCAATTGCCCGGATGTAGGGATTGGACCCCTGCTGCAGTTCCCCCACCCTCAGATGGCAAGTCCAGTCCTTTTAATACTCTTGTATTATGCCATAGTTCCTTTGTGGTACCAAGTTTTGCATGGCTATATATATTATTTTCCACTGGTCAGGTACTCCTGTTTGCTCTCAACTGGTGTTCTGCATGCACTTCTGTGTCTGAAGGTGTATCCTTGATATATCTGTGGTGAGATATGTACTCCACGTCCACCAACTCCTCCACCATTTTGTTCTTCCTGTATGCAGCAAATTAATCTCCACTGTGGTTTAGCTAGCTGTATCTGAAGACTATTTTAGGTTGTCACCTGTACTTTTCCCACCGTCAGAGTTTGAGACCTTCACTTTGCCATTTTCAAAGAGAACTCTAGTTCTTGTAAATTATAGAGAAGTCTATTTATCATTTTCAAGATATTTTGTTGGGTCTATATGTGCAGAAAAACTAAGAGACGTGTCCAAACAGCCAGATGGTATTGTACACTTGAGGGTTAATCCAGAAAGAGTGAATTAGGTACTGTTGGGATGGTGATCCCTCTCTTTGATTAAAGGAGGAAAAATGAATGATGTAATAGTCTGGAATAACAAGGCAACAGAAAGTAGAATTATGCTGGATAAAGTTTTAAGGATATTTGTGGCTCAACATGAGTGGCAGAAAGATGTTAATAATGTATTTTTCACCTCTGATTTAACCTGCAGAAAACGTGAAAAGGTCAGCCAGAGGTGAATGGCATTATGGAGATTGAAGGAGAGGAGGGTGGTGATGTTTGAGGGCATTTAGGGAAGAAACAGAATAATTCATCAATAAAGTAGAAACTAATAGCAGATGCACTTAAAATTTTTGTTTTATATAATCCTAATCAATGTTTTAAAATAAAATAAAAGTTCAGTTTTACAGTCTATATGTTATTATTTTAAAATCAGCATTAATACATGTATCAGGTAGGTCATATTTACATTTGTTTCTTCTCTAAAGCTGATGTAAATCTATCTCTGGTATTACTATTCAAATATGAGATTAATAATCAACAAGTTTGTTCTGGAGCTGAAAGGAAAGTACCCGAAAAGACCACTTTAGGAAATCCTCTGATAAATTAACAATACCTCGGGTGCAGTTGGTAGTTTCATTCAATTAAAAGATATTTGTTAAGGATACTATGTGCCAGTATCTACTAGTTGTTAATGTCTGTAGTGACGATTTCTGTTCTCATAAAATTACAGACTTACTGAATGTCAGGAATATATTACCACAGTATTTGTCCTTAAGGCACAAGGGGACACCTCAAGCCCTTTATATGTGCCTATGGCAAAGGGGAAGGCAATATGCAATTTATGGCACTGATATTATAAGAGGGTAGAAAAATAAAGGTCATGTTCAATTTCTAAGCACCTGCTTTCTCTCTTCCTTTATGAACATTGGTTTACCTCAACTTATACCTGATCTTTATGGTCCTTTTAGCTCAATGATTATTTTGTAGATTTCTTCATTGCCCTGGCCAGGATGTTCACATTTTTGGCTTTAATAACCTTGATTTTCAGGCCACATTTGAAAAGACTATGTAGTTAAACAACAAAAAATGTTCATTCCCTCCTAAAAATGATCATTGTCTCAGTTTTTGTTTGTATTTAGTTACTTCAGGAAGTGGAGGTTTTTATAAAACCCCAAGAAAACTTGTTTTATGCAATGTAATGACCCCCTGCAATCTTGAAAATATGAATTGCATAGCAGGGTTTTAGTTCAGCAGCATTAAGTGTTGTCCATATATCACTATTTTGCCCAAGCTGTTGAGGTTCCAACTCTAATATGTCCAGTGCTCATTTTATAAATTTAAAGCTCTTTGCAGTATTTTGGGATAAAAGGCATTATACTTAAGTGTAAGATCTTAATTGTATTCCATGACCAGAGTGTTAAATTGATATTTTGCAACTTTGTTGAATTGAAGGCAAAAGTTTACACATGAGAAAGCAGCTCAAACTGAATTATAACTGCAAATCTAAATTCAAAAATGTTCCTTGTCTATGCTGCTCTTATTTTTTGATACTGAACTTCATCTCCCAAGCCCCAAACTCCATTTTATAATTTTGCTTTACAATATGCAACGCATTATAAGATGCAACATCCTTTGCTTCAGTGAACAGTCTTTGAGTATCAATGAGGAATGTTAAATGCAACTTTTATCAAGGAATATGACTAAGGGGAGTATCAGGAATAAATGAATAAAAGTATCAAACAACAGTATGTATTGATCCCTCTGCAGAATGTCTCAGAGGTGAAGTCAAGAGCTCTGTGCACAGAGGAAAGAAAGAAAAAAAAAATAAAAGCCCTCATTTCTTGATGGAGAAAATCAAGGTCACTGAGGATAATGTGGCAAAGTATTTAGTTCTAGCTATGTAATCATTGCTAAAACTAGTAAAATGTGTCTAGATGAATTTTTAAAGATGTAAAAGTAAAGGATCTTTTCCTTATTCTTAAAAATTACTTGCTGAAAAATAATGACTAATTTGAGGTGTAATCTACTAGTGTATATAGTATAAATGAAACAACAAAGTCAACTATGACCCTCAGGGACTGGTTTTCAGGTAATTATACAGATTTGTTGGTAACATCCCACCTATAATGCTACAATTTTGTAATGGTTTTTGAAATAATGTGCATATAGCAAAATGCTGTGGACCTAAGTTTGGAAAGAAAAAGGGAATTTTTTATCTTCTTTTCCATCTTTATTTGTTGGCAGGTGTGTGTTTAGTGGGGTAGCTAAAGGAGTAGTTTTGTTTTCTCAGAGATTTAGGCAGTGAATTGGCAATAGTCCAGCAAAACAGTATTTTTCTCCAAAGACAGGTGTGTTGTGAGACCATTGTGTAGTAAAATCAGACATCATTTTGGAGAACTACATGGAGCCAAAATCTACCAAACCACAAATGTTCAGGATAGGCTAAAAGGAAGCCAGTAAAAATAAATACATAAATTAAAAAAAGGACTCCATAGAGTAGTCTATCTTTGAACAACTCTAAAGTGAGACCTAAATTTCTGATAAAAGCTGCAAGCGTGACTTCTCAAAAAGTTCTACATAACCTCGATGAGATGAGACTGGAGGAAGTTGTTGAGACATACTGTAAGGAATTGCTATTTGGTTGAAGTCATAAATAGATAGATAAATCTTTTCATCTTCATAGTGATTGATAACATTACTTCAACATTAAAAGTTATGGTTCACATTAAAGATGCTTGATTTAGTTTACAATACTGTCTTACTTGAGTATTGAGTCTTAAATGACCACAAAAGAATAACACTAGCATCTAAATATGGTAGTTTTAGTTAGATTACTAGCAAATGCTCTACTTGCCTTTGATTATAGTAGAATAATTTTTTAATTATTTAAAATATGCCATATAATATTATATGGGACCTTTAAGATTATGCATGTACATGCACATACATATATATACATTAATGTGCACACATGCATTCACATATATAGCATGTATGTTCATAGTTCAATCAATGTGATTTGGGGAAGACAAATATATTATTCTTTTTCCTGTCCAGAATTATTCACACTATTTCTGTACCAATCACGTTTTTAATTTTAGGGAAGTAATATCCCTTAGACTAAGGTAGGTTAAAAGATAAATTAAATGCACACATAATGATATTTCTAGGAAAAATGTATGAATAAAATTGACTTGGATTTTGTGTCTGTATCGATGATACTTGATTTTGATTTTTAGTCAGAGACTCAAGTAATTCACCACTTATTTGTTTGAAGTTATTTTTCAAGTAAGTTACTTTTCTGAAGATAATTCTTCTGTAGTCTAACCACATAAAAGAATCAAATTTTCTTAACGTGTGATACAGTATTATTAACTAAAGTAGATATTGTTCAAATTACACAAAATTGTATGCTAGTGTCTTTTATTTGTTTTCATACCTTATTCAAAATTCCACATTGTATTTAGTTACATTAAGCAACTTCAGCTGCATGCAACAAATTCTGATAAATTCTCTTTTCATTTTTTTTTCTGTCACAAATATTTTCTAAGTTTCCTTGTTATGGTTTCTTAGATACACCCATCATTTAAAAATGGATATTTAATTTCCAAACACATGGAGTTTTTAAAGTATCTTTGATGTTAGTTTTCATTTTGATATTGATTTCTCATTTAAATACTTTCTTCTCTGCAATCACCCTCTGTGTTTTTTCAGTCTTTTAACTTTATTGAAGACTTCAATGGCTAACTCAAATTTCTCTCTTTGTAATTTTCACACTGCACTTGAAAATATGTGGGCTATTTTCAAATATCATTTAACATTGATTTCTGTCATAATTCCACAGTGATAAAAGGGCAGACCCTGCATGATTTCAATATCTTTAGACCATGAAATTTTTGCACTTTTTTTTTAATGTCCCTGAATATGCTCCAATGTCTCCAGATTAATGGACTCTGGGCATTTGAATATAATTCGTATCCTGCTGTTGTGTGAAAATTGTATAAATCTCGTGCTGAATTAGTTCATAGTGTTTTTCAAGTCTACAATATCCTTTTAATTTTCTGTCTATTCATTCTATTAATTTTTGAGAGACTTATATTGAAACTGCAATTAAAATTTTTATTTATCTACTTAAAAAATAATTGCAATATATAGTGGAAATATATGCAACTCCATTCTGAATTTTCCAAGTCCCTATAAATGTGTTATCACATTTTCATAATCTAAAAACTAAGTAAGAAAATAAAAGAAAAAAAAGAGTCTGCCTTTCTTTTTTACTTATCCAGAATAACAGAAATTTTCATGAACATTGATCATCTGAAATTTTTATTTTTTTATCAATATAATTAGGTTATCCATAGACTGATGACCTTCTAGGAGGTAAAATAGTATAGTAAATTATATTCTATGAGACATTAAGTGTAGTGTCTAGAATATGGAAAACATATAAGCTGAAAGAATTCCAGAAAACACTGTAGTTTTAAAATAGTTTGAAATCCTCAATCATTGATCAAATATTTCTTTATGATATTGTTTTACTTTAGCGCAAGATAAATCATCTGTAAAGTTTGAGAGTGAAAAAATAAATGATTTGAAATAAAGCTATAATTTTAAATTATTATAAGTGTGCAAGACAATTATGTCCATTTTTTTAGATTTTGTATTCCTGTGATGTATTATTCATGCCAATTATTGTTTCAATTTGTAAGAGCACCATAGACAACTGGACAGAATTAGACAAAAGGGGAAAGATGGTTGATCAACTCCTGAGAATGGACAGGTATAAAATATCATTTGAATTGTTTATGTACATTTCTATATAGTTTTCTGATAAGACATATTATTTTTTCACAAAAAGTAAAAATTAAATACTTAATCATAAATCATGCCTGAAACATTGAAAAAATGTAAATTCTCACAAGTGTAGAGCAAATCTGATAGAGTAAACTAAATATGTTGAAATTTTATGGATATAGTTTAATAGAACTCTGATCTTAATGTGTGTGTGTGTGTGTACTCAGTCAGTTGTGTCTGACTATTTGCAACCCCACAGACTGTAGTCATTTCCTACTCCAGGGAATCTTTTCAACCCATGGATTGAAGATATGGGTTGTGTCTCCTGCATGAACTGGTGTATTCTTTACAACTGCTCCACCTGGGAAGCCCATAGTAAAATATGAAATTGAAAGTGTTAGTCACTCAGTAATGTTCAACTCTTTGTGGGTCCATAGACTGTAGCCCACCAGACTTCTCTGGAATTCTAGACAAGAATTCTCTAACATGGAATTCTCTGACAAGAATACTGGAGTGGGTTGATATGCCTTTTCCAGGGTATCTTCCTGACCCAGGGATTGAACCTGATCCTCTGGAGAAGGGACTGGCAATCCACTTCAGTATTCTTGCCTGGAGAATCCCATGGACTTAGAAACCTGCCATACAGTCCATGGAGTCGCAAAGAATCGGACACAACAGAGTGACTAACACACACACTCTTGCACTGCAGACAGATTCTTAACAAACTAACCTACCAGGGAAACCAGATCTTAAAATATAATGCTATTAAAAATAATTTCTGTTGTTTATTAACTTCTTAGCTTTTATACTTACTGTGGGAATCCTTGACTGTTTTATTTACAAAAGGGGCTTTTTTCTTCTTTTTTCTCCAAATTATTAAACTAATATTAGGAGTTGGACATTGGATGAAACTTAGAACTAAGTTCCTGTGTGAATCTGTGTGTGTATGCGTGTGTGTGTGTACATGTATATGGATTCTTTCTGAGACTTCAAATATATGTAACAGTGTTCATGTACACTGATCTAAGGAATAGAGCAGTAGAGACTTTCTCAGCAAAAAAAAAAAAAAAGACCGGGAGGTGACTGTGGCTCGGATCATGAACTCATTACTGCCAAATTCAGACTTAAATTAAAGAAAGTTGGGAAAACCACTAGACCATTGAGGTATGACCTAAATCAAATCCCTTATGACTATACAGTGAAAGTGAGAAATAGATGTAAGGGACTAGATCTGATAGACAGAGAACCTAATGAACTATGGATGGAGGTTTGTGACATTGTACAGAAGACAGGGAGGAAGACCATTCCTAAGAAAAAGAAATGCAAAACAGCAAAATGGCTGTCTGAGGAGAACTTACAAATATCTGTGAGAAGAAGAGAAAGCGAAAAGCGAAGGAGGAAAGGAAAGATAATCCCATTTGAATGTAGAGTTCCAAAGAATAGCAAGGAGAGATAAGAAAGCCTTCCTCAATGATCAATGCAAAGACATAGAGGAAAACAATAGAATGGGAAAGACTAGAGAGCTCTTCAAGAAAATTAGAGATACCAAGGGAACATTTCATGCAAAGATGAGTTCAATAAAGAATTGAAATGGCATGGACTTACCAGAAGCAGAAGATATTAAGAAGAGGTGGCAAGAATACACAGAAGAACTGTACAAAAAAAGATCTTCACGATCCAGATAATCATGATGGTGTGATCACTCACACTCACCTAGAGCTGGACATCCTGGAATGTGAAGTCAGGTGGGCCTTAGAAAGCATCACTACAAACAAAGTTAGTGGAGGTGATGGAATTCCAGTTGAGCTATTTCAAATCCTAAAAGATGATGTTGTGAAAGTGCTGCACTCAATATGTCAGCAAATTTGGAAAGCTCAGCAGTGGCCACAGGACTGGAAAAGGTCAGTTTTCATTTCAATCTCAAAGAAAGGCAATCCCAAAGAATGCTTAAACTACCCCACAATTGCACTCATCTCACCAACTAGTAAAGTAATGCTCAAAATTCTCCAAGCCAGGTTTCAGCAATACGTGAACTGTGAACTTCCAGATATTCAAGTTGGTTTTAGAAAAGCCTCCTGATGAAAGTAAAAGAGGAGAGTGAAAAAGTTGGCTTAAAGCTCAACATTCAGAAAACTAAGATCATGGCATCTGGTCCCATCATTTCATGGCAAATAGATGGGGAAACAGTGGAAACAGTGTCAGACTTTATTTTTTGGGGAGGTTCCAAAATCAGTGCAGATGGTGATTACAGCCATGAAATTAAAAGACGCTTACTCCTTCGAAGGAAAGTTATGACCAACCTAGACAGCATATTAAAAAGCAGAGACATTACTTTGCCAACAAAGGTCCATCTAGTCAAGGCTATGGTTTTTCTTGTGGTCATGTATGGATGTGAGAGTTGGACTATAAAGAATGTTGAGCTCTGAAGAATTGATGCTTTTGAACTGTGGTGTTGGAGAAGACTCTTGAGAATTCCTTAGACTGCAAAGAGATCCAAGCAGTCCATCCTAAAGGAGATCAGTCCTGGGTGTGCATTGGAAGGACTGATGCTGAAGCTGAAACTCCAATACTTTGACCACCTCATGCGAAGATTTGACTCATTGGGAAAGGCCCTAATACTGGGAGGGATTGGGGGCAGGAGCAGAAGGGGACAGAAGATGAGATGGCTGGATGGCATCACCGACTCGATGGACATGAGTTTGAGTAAACTCCTGGAGTTGGTGATGGACAGGGAGGCCTGGTGTGCTGCGATTCATGGGGTCACAAATAGTCAGACACGACTGAGCAACTGTACTGAACTGAACTGGACTGCAGCACCCTTGACTCCTCTGTCCTCCACTATCTCCCATATTTTGCTCATGTCCATTGAATCGGTGGTGCAATCTAACCATCTCATACTTTGTCACTTCCTTCTCCTTTTGCCTTCAATCTTTACCAGCATCAGGATCTTTTCCAATGAGTAGCCTCTTCACATCAGGTGGTCAAAGTATTGGAGCTTCAGCTTTACCATCAGGCATTTGAATGAACATTCAGGGTTGATTTCCTTTTGGATTGACTGGTTTGAACTCCTTGCAGTCAAGGGGACTCTACAGAATCTTCTTCAGCACCACAATTTGAAAGCTTCAATTCTTCAGTGCTTAGCCTTCTTTATGAAAGCCTTTGTAGGCTTTTGGGGAAGCCTGTTTGCTCAGTGGTAAAGAATCCTCCTGCCAATGCAGGAGACATAGAAAAGGAACTGGAAGATCTCCTGGAGATCTGGTATTTTTGCTGGGATTATCTCATGAACAGAGGACCCTGGTGAGCTACAGTCCATGGGGTCATAAAGAGTGAGATGCAACTGAAGCAACTGAGCAAGCACACACTCAGTCTTCCTTGTGGTCCAATTCTCACAACTTTACACGACTATTGGAAAAACCATAGCTTTGACTATATGGGCCTTTGTTGGCAAAATGATGTCTCTGATTTTTAATGTGCTGTCTATGTTCATCATAGCTTTTTTCCCAAGGATCATGTGTCATTTCATTTCATGTGTGCAGTCATCAACCACAGTGATTTTGGAGCCCCCAAAAATGAAATATGTCACCACTTCCACCTTTTCCCCTTTTATTTGCCATGAAGTAATTGGGCCAGATGACATGATCTTATTTTTTTTTTTATTTCTAATATTGAGTTTTAAGCCAGTTTTTCTTTTTTTCACTCTCCTCTTTCACCCTCAAGAGACACTTTAGTGTCTCTTCACTTTCTGTCATTAGAGTGGTATCATTTGAATATCAGAGGTTGGGATAATTTTGGTTAATGCCTTATGTACAATGTTAGGAACTTCCATCCATAGTTCTTCAGGCACTCTGTCTTACCAGCTCTATTTTTATTTGTCTTACCAGCTCTAATCCCTTGAATATATTCATCGCTTCCATTGTATAATCATAAGATAATTGGTATAGGTCATATCCAGATTGTCTAGTGGTTTCCCTACTTTCTTCTATTTAGGCATTAATTTTGATAAAAGAGCTCATGATCTGATTCACAGTCAACTTCAGATCTTGTTTTTGCTTACTGTATTGTTCAGTTGCTTAGTCTTTGCAACTCTTTTCAACCCCACAGACTGCAGCACACCAGGCTTCCCTGTCCACTAATTCCCTGAGTTTGCTCAAACTCATGTTCATTGAGTCAGTGGTGCCATCCAACCAACTCATCCTCTATTGCCCCCTTCTCCTGTCCCCAATCTTTCCCAGCATCAGAGTCTTTTCCAATGAGTCAGCTCTTTGCATCAGGTGGCCAAAGTATTGAAGCTTCAGCGTCAGTTCTTCCAATGAATGTTTTTGGAACTGATTTCCTATAGGATCGGACTGGTTTGATCTCCTTGTTGTCCAAGGAACTCTCAAGAGTCTTCTCCAGCACCACAGTTTGAAAGCATCAATTCTTTAGCACTCAACCTTTTTTAGGGTCCAACTCCCACATCTGTATGTAACTACCAGAAAAAAACATAGCTTTGACTATACTAGCTTTTGTCAGCTAAGTGATGCTTGTGCTTTTTAATATGCTGTTTAGATTTGTCATAGCTTTTCTTCCAAGGAGCTAGTGTCTTTTAATTCCATGGCTGCAATCATCATCCGCAGTGACTTTGGAATCCAAGAATATACAGTCTGTCACTGTTTCCACTTTTTCTCCATCTATTTGCCATGAATTTATGGGACCAGATGCCATGATCTTAGTTTTTCAAATGTTTAATTTTAAGCTAGCTTTTTCACTCTCCTCTTTTACTGATCAAGAGACTTTTTAGTTCCTCTTTATTTTCTGCCATTAGAGTGGTATCATCTGCATATCTGAGGTTGCTGATAAATTTTCCTGCCAATCTTGAATCCAGCTTGTTGAAAGGTTGTTGCTTAACCACACAAAGATGCCAGGATTCTTGGCCTCCGGAGGAGAAGAATTCAATCTGGGGCCAAAGACAAGGCTTGATTGCTCAGAGCTTTGTGTAATAAAGTTTTATTAAAGTATAAAGGAGATAGAGAAAGCTTCCGACATAGGCGTCAGAAGGGGGCAGAAAGAGTACTCCCTTGCTAGTGTTAGCAATGGAATCATATACTCTTTAATTACTTATTACAGTGAATCAAAAGAATGTCTGGAGGTTGTAAAGACCTCACTAGACCTACTCCCATAATTTACACCTTAAGATAACAGGATTAGCCAGAAGGTTTGTTTTTGTTTTCTGTGTTTTTTTTTTTTTTTTTCCAGAGACTGTCCTCAAGCAGGATAGATTATGGTTATATAATCCTAAGGAATGTAGAGGGACAAAAAAAGTTTGTCCTTTCTTCCTCCTTGAGAAGTCCAGACCCCTCTCTCCTTGGGGACCTCTGGATTTCTTATCAACCTGCCAAGAAAATGACTCTCTCATTGTGATTCATCTAGCCTGACATTTTGCATTACATATTCTGCATACAAGTTAAATAAGCATGGTGACAATATACAACCTTGATGTTCCATCTCCAGTCTAACTATTGCTTCTTGGTCTGCATATAGGTTTCTCAGGAGACAGGTAAGGTGGCCTGGTATTCCCATTTCTTTAAGAATTGTCCACAGTTGTTGTGATTCACAAAGTTAAAGGCTTTTGTTGTGATTCACAAAGTTAAAGGCTTTTTTGCATAGTCAATGACACAGAAGTAGATGTTTTTCTGGAATTCCCTTGTTCTTTTTTCTTTTTCTTTTTCTTTTTTTCTGTGATGCAGCAGATGTTGGCAGTTTTCCATCTGATCCCTTTCCCTTTTCTAAATCCAGTATGTACATCTGGAATTTCTCAGTTCACATACTGCTGAACCATAGCTTGAAGGATTTTGAACATTACCTTGCTAGCATGTGTGTTTGTGCGTGCCTGCTAAGTCACTTCAGTCATGTCTGAATCTCTGTAACCCTGTAGACTGTAGCCTGCCAGGCTCCTCTGTCCATTGAATTCTTCAGGCAAGAATACTGGAGTGGGTTGCCATGCCCTCCTCCAAGTGATCTTCCCAACCCAGGGGACTATCTTGCATCTCGATGTCTCCTGAATTGGCAAGCCAGTTCTCTACCTCTAATGCCACCTGGGAAGCTCGCTAGTATGTGAAATGAGCACAACAGTATGGCAATTTGAACATTTTTTGGCATTTCCTTTCTTTGGGATTGGAATGAAAATTGACTGTTTAGAGTTTGCCTGCTTTTAGCTGCAGAAAAACATAATCTGATATCAATGTTGACCATCTGGTGATGTCCATGTGTAGAATCATCTCTTGGGTTATTGGAAAAGGATGTTTGGTATGACCAGCATGTTCTCTTGATAAAACTCTGTTAGCTTTTGCTCTGCTTCATTTTATATCTCAAGGCCAAACTTGCCTGTTATTTCAGTTATCTATTCACTTCTTACTTTTGTATTTATATCCCCTATGATAAAAAGCACATCTTTTTTTTTTTTTTTTTTCCTTGCTAGCTCCAGAAGGTCTTGTAGGTCTTCACAGACTTGATCAGCTTCAGCTTCTTTGGCATCAGTAGCTGGGGCATAGACTTGGATTACTGTGATGTTGAATGGTTTGCCTTGGAAGTGAACTGATATCATTCTGTCATTTTTGAGACCGCACCCAAGTACTTCATTTCAGACTCTTTTGTTGACCATGAAGGCTACTCCATTTCTTTTAAAGAATTCTTGCCAACAGCAGTAGATATAATGGGCAGGGCATATGAATTAAATGTGCCCTTTTACTGCCAATTTTAGTTCACTGATTCCTATGATATTGATGTTCACTCTTGCCATCTCTTGCTTGACCGTGTCCAATTTACCTTGATTCATGGACCTAACATTCCCAATTCCTGGGCAGTATTGTTTTTTACAGCACAAAATTTTACTTTCACCACCAAACACCCCCACAACTGAGCGTTGTTTCTGCTTTGGCCTAGCCACATCATTCTTTCTAGAGCAATTAGTAATTGCCCTTCACTCTTCCCCAGTAGCATATTTGACACCTTCTGACTTGGGGGGCTCATCTTTCAGTGTCATACCTTTTTGCTTTTTCATACTGTCTATGAGGTTCTCTAGGTAAGAATATTGGAGTGGGTTGCCATTTCCTCCTCTAGTGGACCACATTTTTTTAGAACTCCTCACTATGACCTGTCCATCTTGAGGGCTCCTTCATGGCATGGCTCATAGCTTCACTGAGTTACATAAGTCCCCTAATAGTAGCATTTTGCAAAGTGAGTCATAGTTGTCATATTCAGGATTTTGTTCTGATTCAACGCAACTCTTCAGACAAATTTAAGCAGAATACTCTATGCTTCAGGAAATTGTATTCTAAGACCATCATTTTATATTACAGATATTAAGAATATATTAAGAATAATTAAGTCGTACCTATAGTTATTTCCTCATTGTTTTAATCTTCATGGTAGCTAATTTCTGAATAATTTTCAAATATTCCCATTTTAAGCTTCTGTTCTTGCAGAATCTCACAAAATGACTCAACCCAGTCTCTCTGGAATTACTTGCTTAGAATTTAGTGGTAAACTTTACCAGAAGTTTCATAGTGCTATTGGAAATATATAAGATGATAACCTTATGTATGGAGAATAGTTTGTTGAAGAGAGGTTACAGATGAGAAACTTTGGATGATCTAGCAAAATCCTATTTGAATCTAAAAAAATTAATTGATTCCAATATCAATGTGTTCTCCTCTTCATGACAAAATAGATCCAGACCTTTCAAAGTTAAGTGAAATCTGTATTTTCAAACTGCATTATATATCATGCCACATATGTCATGTAATTTTTTCCAGCCCATACATTTTAGTGCTGTATTTATTTTTCTGAAAATCATTTTCTTTTTTCCTTTTTGACTGTTTAATGAGGCGAAATTGCATGCAGTAAAGTACACAGCTTTTAAGTTCAACAAATCTTGAGAAATGTTTGCCCTTATATTACCAACACCGCACTAAAACATTTTCTTTACACCCCTTATCTTCTACACCTTTTTAAGTTAATTCTCTTCTTTATTCTTCTGATTTATATCACCTTGAATTATTTTTTCCTATTTTTGACTTGTTAAATTTATTTATAACTCTGTGATTTTATAAACTCCAATTTAAAAAATGCTTATTGAATCTTTTCATGAACAACAGTACCAATACCATATTTATTTTTTGCTCTTATCTCAAATCTGTGCTGTGCCTATGATTCTTGTAACTTCCCTGTTCCTACTTAATCAGATAATGTCTTAGACGGAGAAGTACAATAATTAAAATAACATAACTTGTTGTAATTGATGATGAGTTTGTATGATAGGAGGTTTGTTGCTGTTTAGTTGCTAAGTCATGTCTGACTCTTTTACAACCCTATTAACAAAAGTCTACCAGGCTCCTCTGTCCATGGAGTTTTCCAGCAAAAGTCCTGGAGTGGATTGCCATTTCCTACTCCAGGGGATCTTCCCAACCCCTGATTGGTATAAATGCATTCATTACTCGATGAACTAGAAATGATGGGAGATATCATAACAGTGTTAGTCGTGTCTGATTCTTTGCAATCCCAGGGACTGCAGCACACCAAACTCCTCTGTCCATGGAAAATGAGTGAAGTTGCTCAGTCGTGTCTGACTCTTTGTAACCCCATGGACTGTAGCCTGCCAGACTCCTCCATCCATCGGATTTTCCAGGCAAGAATACTGAAGTGAGTTGTCATTTCCTTCCCCAAGGGATCTTTCTGACCCAGAGATCAAACACAGGTCTCCTGCACTGCAGGCAGACTCTACCATTTGAACCACCAGGCAATCTCCTGTCCATGTAATTCTCCACCAAGAATACTGAAGCAGGTAGCCATTCCCTTCTCCAGGGGGTTTTACTGACTCAGGGATTGAACCTGGGTCTCATGCATTGGAGGCAGATTCTTAACCGTCTGAGCCATTTGGGAAGTCCAAACACAATCAGAGCAATATATATCTTAAAATTGCTATTTGACAATATCCTGCAACTAAAAATGCTACTCTTTGAGAACCACAAAAGACAGAATATAATAAATCCATGAAATGTGTTAGTTGTTTAAGTCAAATATTGCTTTGATTTGTAGTGGATAGTAACATTGGCAGTTAAAATCATATATGCTATGAGGTCATATACTTGAAAATATTCAGATAGTCTCTCTCTTTCTCAAAATAAATAAATAAATAAAAAACAGCTCTCACATTGCTTGAGAGTTTGATGTCTTCCCTAAGTATTGTATAATCTTGGTAAGGAAAATAGCTGAGTATTCAACCCATATTGATAGACAAAGATAAATAGAATGATTATAAATATTTTGAACAAAGCTATGCTTTTCTTGCTTGGAAATATCTAGAAAAAAATGGTGTTAGTCTTGAAAAACTTTGAGGGAGATATGGACTTTATACTCCATTCTAAGGTAATAGAGGAATTATAGAAGCATTCCCTATGTTAGAGAGTGCTTGGTGAAAGACAGTGTAGGAAAATAAAGGATATAATAGGAGACATTAGATTTAGATATTGATTAACAATTTTATTGTGCTTGGCAAGTTGTCACTAAATTATAGTACAAGTTGATTTTAGAAGAAGAATATCTTTTAGAAAATTTGGCTCTTTAGTAATAATATCATAAAACCTAAGGTACTTATAATTTTAGTATTCACCTTAATCCTATTTTTACCTCTTAAGCATCACTAAATTAATTTCTGTGACATTTCTAAAATTGCTTCATTGAAACTCATGCATATAAAATCATAATATAATAGAAAATACAAAAACACTGCATTGCTTTTAGATTGAAGCTGTGGCCAAAAGCTTGTTAAAAGTAACTTTGCAAATTTTCAGGATATGTATTTCAAATTATGACAGATAAGAAATATAGATAAAACACAAATAAAAACATATTCAAGTAAAAGTGCTATGAATTTTTTTTTGAAAGGGAGATATGGTTGAATGATCCTATCATAAAATGACTATTCAATTCAGTTCAGTTCAGTCGCTCAGTCGTGTTTGACTCTTGGCGACCCCATGAATCACAGTACTCCAGGCCTCCCTGTCCATCACCAACTCCTGGAGTTTACTCAAACTCATGCCCATTGAGTCGGTGATGCCATACAATCATCTCATCCTCTGTCGTCCTTTTCTCCTCCTGCCCCCAATCCCGCCAAGCATCAGGGTCTTTTCCAATGAGTCAACTCTTCCCATGAGGTGGCCAGTGTATTACAGATTCAACTTCAGCATCAGTCTTTCCAATGAACACTCAGGACTGATCTCCTTTAGGATGGACTGGTTGGGTCTCCTTGGAGTCCAAGGGACTCTCAAGAGTCTTCTCCAACACCACAGTTCAAAATCATCAATTTTTCGGTGCTCAGCTTTCTTTATAGTCCAACTGTCACATCCACACATGACTACTGGAAAAACCATAACCTTAACTTGTTGGACCTTTGTTGGCAAAATGATGCCTCTGCTTTTTAATATGCTGTCTAGGTTGGTCATAACTTTCCTTCCAAGGAGTAAGCGTCTTTCAATTTCATGGCTGCAATCAACATCAGCAGTGATTTTGGAGCGCCCCCCCCCCAAAAAAAAAAAAGTCTGACACTGTTTCCACTGTATCCCCATTTACTTCCCATGAAGTGATGGGACCAGATGCCATGATCTTAGTTTTCTGAATGTTGAGCTTTAAGCCAACTTTTTTCACTCTCCTCTTTCACTTTCATCAAGAGGCTTTTTAGTTCCTCTTCACTTTCTACCATAAGGGTGGTGTCATCTGCACATCTGAGGTTATTGATATTTCTCCTGGAAAACTTGATTCCAGCTTGTGCTTCTTCCAGTCTGACATTTCACCTGATGTACTCTGCATATAAGTTAAATAAGCAGGGTGACAATATACAGCCTTGACATACTCCTTTTCCTATTTGGAACCAGTCTGTTGTTCCATGTCCAGTTTTAGCTGTTGCTTCCTGACCTGCATATAGGTTTCTCAAGAGGCAGGTCAGGTGGTCTGGTATGCCCATCTCTTTCAGAATTTTCTACAGTTTATTGTGATCCTCAGTCAAAGGCTTTGACACAGTGAATAAAGAAAAAATAGATGTTATCTAGAACTCTCCTGCTTTTTCGATGATCCAGCAGATGTTGGCAATTTGATCTCTGGTTCCTCTGCCTTTTCTAAAACCAGCTTAAGCATTTGGAAGTTCACGGTTCATGTATTGCTGAAGCCTGGCTTGGAGAATTTTGAGCATCACTTTACTAGTGTTTGAGATGAGAGCAATTGTGTGGTAGTTTGAGCATTTTTGACATTGCCTTTCTTAGGGATTGGAATGAAAACTGACCTTTTCCAGTCCTGTGGTCACTGCTGAGTTTTCTCAATTTGCTGGCATATTGAGTGCAGCACTTTCACAGCATCATCTTTCAGAATTTGAAATAACTCAACTGGAATTCCGTCACTTCCACTAGCTTTGTTCATAGTGATGCTTTCTAAGT
This sequence comes from Muntiacus reevesi, assembly GCF_963930625.1. Taxonomy (NCBI): domain Eukaryota; kingdom Metazoa; phylum Chordata; class Mammalia; order Artiodactyla; family Cervidae; genus Muntiacus; species Muntiacus reevesi. The sequence continues at coordinate 84,134,328 of NC_089271.1, read as the reverse complement.
CCCACTTGACTTCACATTCCAGGATGTCTGGCTTTAGGTGAGTGATCACACCATCCTGATTATCTGGGTCCTTAAGATCTTTTCTGTACAATTCTATGTATACTTGCCACCTCTTCTTAATATCTTCTGCTTCTGTTAGGTTAATACCATTTCTGTCCTTTATTTAACCCATCATTGCATGAAATGTTCCCTTGGTATCTCTAATTTTCTTGAAGCGATCTCTAGTCTTTCCCATTCTGTTGTTTTCCTCTATTTCTTTGCATGGATCACTGAGGAAGGCTTTTTTATCTCTCCTTGCTATTCTTTGGAACTCTGCATTCAAATGGGAATATTTTTCTTTTTCCCCTTTGCTTTTCACTTCTCTTCTTTTCACAGCTATTTGTAAGGCCTCCTCAGACAGTCATTTTGCCTTTTTGCATTTATTTTCCATGGGGATGGTCTTGATCCCTGTCTCCTGTACAATGTCACAAACCTCCGTCCATAGTTTATCAAGCACTCTGTCTATCAGATTTAGTCTCTTAAATATATTTCTCACTTCCACTGTGTAGTCATAAGGGATTTGATTTAGGTCATACTTGAATGGTCTAGTGGTTTTCCCTACTTTCTTCAATTTAAGTCTGAATTTGGAAATAAGGAGTTCACGATCTGAGCCACAATCTGCTCCTGGTCTTGTTTTGCTGACTGTATAGAGCTTCTCCATTTTGGGCTGCAAAGAATATAATCAATCTGATTTTGGTGTTGGCCATCTGGTGATGTCCATGTGACCATGTGTCCATGTGAGTCTTCTCTTGTGTTTTTGGAACAGGGTGTTTACTATGATCAGTGCGTTCTCTTGGCAGAATTCTATTAGCTTTTTCTCTGCTTCATTCCATACTCCAAGGCCAACTTTGCCTGTTACTCCAGGTGTTTCTTGACTTCCTACTTTTGAATTCTAGTCCCCTATGATGAAAAGGTCATCGTTTTTTTTGGGTGTTAGTTCTAAAAGTTCTTGTAGGTCTTAACAGAACCGTTCAACTTCAGCTTCTTCAGCGTTACTGGTTTGGGCATAGGCTTGGATTACCGTGATACTGAATGGTTTGTCTTGGAAATGAACAGAGATCATTCTGTCATTTTTGAGATTGCATCCAAGTACTGCATTTCAGACTCTTTTGTTGACCATGATGGATACTCCATTTATTCTAAGGGATTCCTGCCCACAGTAGTAGATATAATGGTCATCTCAATTAAATTCACCCATTCCTGTCCATTTCATTTCACTTGTTCCTAGAAAGTCGACATTCACTCTTGCCATCTCCTGTTTGACCACTTCCAATTTGCCCTGATTAATGGATCTAACATTCCAGGTTCCTATGCGATATTGCTCTTTACAGCATCGGACCTTGTTTCTGTCACCAGTCCCATCCACAACTGGGTGTTGTTTTTGCCTTGGCTCCATCCCTTCATTCCTTCTGGAGTTATTTCTCCACTGATTTCCAGTAGCATATTGGGCACCTACCGACCCGTGGAGTTCCTCTTTCAGTGTCCTATCTTTTTGCCTTTTCTTACTGTTCATGGGGTTCTCAAAGCAAGAATACTGAAGTGGTTTGCCATTCCCTTCTCCAGTGGACCACATTCTGTCAGACCTCTCCACTATGACCCATTTGTCTTGGGTGGCCCCACATGGCATGGTTTAATTTCATTGATTTAGCCAAAACTGTGGTCCATGTGATCAGATTGGCTAGTGTTCTGTGATTATGATTTCAGTGTGTCTGCCCTCTGATGCCCTCTCACAACACCTATCATCTTACTTGAGTTTCTCTTACCTTGGACGTGGGGTATATTGTGAAAAATGATTTTATGCAATCTTCCACTCATCAGAATACAAATAAATATCCCATAACCTTGCTTCATGAAAGACAGCCCCTCCCCAAGATTTTGCATGTTTAAGGTGTTCAAATTATTGGTGAGGAGTCATGCAGTAGAAATCTTAATATGTTTTCTTTGGAACAATTTAATTTGTTGCTAATGATATACCAAGACTAAGTTCTTAAAATACAGGGAACTACATTTAAAATTGAATTAATGTTACCATTTTTTCCCTCTTTCCTTGACTTCTTCCTGTCAAAATTGCAACTTTTATTTTGTCTCATGATTTTTTTTTTTAAACAGATAGCCAGTACTCAATATACAGAAAAAAGAAAATATAAAATAACAATGTTTTATTACTTTGCCAACAAAGGTCCGTCTAGTCAAGCCTATGGTTTTTCCAGTGATCATGTATGGATGTGAGAGTTGGACTGTGAAGGAAGCTGAGTGCCGAAAAAATTGATGCTTTTGAACTGTGGTGTTGGAAAAGACTCTTGAGAGTTCCTTGGACTGCAAGGAGATCCAACTAGTCCTCCCTAAAGGAGATCAGTCCTAGGTGTTCATTGGAAGGACTGATGCTAAAGCTGAAACTCCGATATTTCGGCCACCTCATGCAAAGAGTTGACTCGTTGGAAAAGACCCTGATGCTGGGAGGGATTGGGGGCAGGAGGAGAAGGGGACGACAGAGGATGAGATGGCTGGATGACATCACCGACTGGATGAACATGAGTTTGAGTAAACTCCGGGAGTTGGTGATGGACAGGGAGGTCTGGCGTGCTGCAATTCATGGGGTCACCAAGAGTCGGACACGACTGAGCGACTGAACTGAACTGAACTGATGAGTATCAGCACTTATTTTGTGCCAAGACTTGTGTTTGTTACAAAAGTAACTTCATAGAAGAAGAAACTGGGTCTCATAGAATTTAAAATTAAAAGCATGATAGAATATAGCTAGCAAATGGTGCCAAGATCAGACCCATGCTTGCATGATTCCAACCATGATTCTCTTTCTACTACACCATCACACATTTAGAGATACTAACTTTGAATGTTAATGAAGAGCTTCCCTGGTGACTCAGTGGTAAAAAATCTGCCTGTCAATGGAGGAGACACAGGTTCGATCCCTAATCCGGGACAATCCCACAACTAGGGAGCAACTAAACCCAGGTGCCACAACTATTAAGCCTGTGTTCTAGGTCCCAAGAACTGCAACTACTGAGCCCAACGTGCCCCAACTACTGAAGCCCGCTCACCCTAGAGCCCCTACTCTGCAACAAGAGAAGCCTGTGCACCACAACAAGAGTAGCCCTTGCTCATGGCAACTAAAGAAAAGACCACTGGTCAGTGAATTCCAGCCAGCACAGCCAAAAATAAATACATAAATAAAAAATGCTAATGGAGTAAATCAGTTACCTTTCTTAGAGTGCTATTAAGTGTACCGGGGGGCAGTGTGATTGAATGTTACTATTTTATTACTTCTCAATTCTTGCTGCTGTATGCTTCAGCTATTCTGTTTTTTTCCTTTTTTTTCCCTCAGTAGGAATTATTTGATGAAAAGCATCTTACTTTGTTTTGTTTTCTTTCCTCTCTATATACTATCTTCAAGTAAAGGCTGAGATGCTGTTGAAATTTGTACAAGGGAAGCTAACTTATTTTTAAGGACTAGAGTTAAATGATTTAATAAAGACTTCTAGCCTAAAAGTTGAGTACCCTTCCTGCCAATAAATGAATGCTTTGGGAGTCTTTTAAAATAGTTTATATCAGAAATTCATATGCTAAAATGTTTTCATTCTATCTTGAAACAAACTAGAGCAAAAAACCTAAAAACAGTGTGTGGGACCCTAATGCTTCTTATATAAGCTCTTTCTTTAAATAATCTTTTAAAATTTTTAATTGATGTTAACACAAGTCTTTCTATCATGGAAATACATAAGTATCTTCTAAGCCAGGGATTGACAAAATGTTTTCCTGTAAAGTCAGCAAATATTTTTCATTGTTGTGGGTCACATACAATCTCTACTGAACCCTTGCTGCCTACCTTTCCTTTTCCTCCATCATTTCATTCTTTTTCTAACCCTTCAATAATATAAGAAAAACAACAATAACACATTATGACCCAATGCAGTCATGGCTCTAAACTGATGACACATTTTTCTTTTATTTTTTAAAATCACAAACTGGCTATATCGTTTAGAAAGCACCATACCTATGTCCAATTACAATCAGGAACAAGAATACAATATCAATTTTGCCAAAATCAAAGTAGCTGTCTAGAACAAAAACTTACTAATGTTCTATAGGTGATTCTAAACAAATTTATCTGGTAAGTTCGATTTTTCAGTTTTGCTGCTTTCTCATTCTGGTAGTATTTTTTTTAATTTATTTTTAATCGGAAGATAGTGGCTTTACATTATTGTGTTGGTCTCTGCCATACATCAACATGAATCAGCCATATGTCCCCTCCCTCTCCAATCTCCCTCCCACATCCCACCCTAAACCACCCCTCTAGGTCATCACACAGCACCTGATTTAAGCTACCTGCATCATGTAGTAAATTCCCACTGGCTATCTACTTTACTTATGGTAATATATATGTTTTCATGCTACTCTCTCAATTCGTTCCAGCCTCTTTAAGAGTCAGTACTATTTAAAATTATACATACTACAGGAGTCGATTAGATGTTATTTTAGAGTTGCATTTTCCAGAGATTAGGTTAAAATTTTTATTCTGAGTTTTTTATTGAAGAAGTTTGCTGTTTCAGGAGGGTGTTTGCTAATATAAATATAACTAAAATTGTTATCTCTATCATGATAAAATATTTCATCATCCCTGCTTCACCTAGCAATAGCATTTTAAATCAAATTAATGAAGTTACACTTCTCACTAAACATCAGCCACTGTCTAGAGATTTCAGTTTCACAAATTAAGAACCTGGTGTGGTTATCACAGCTCATATGGCAGAGAAGTTTCATCTAACTTAGAACAGCAGTTTGCTACAATCTGAAGATACATAACTGATCATATCACACTTTTTAAAATATCTATCTTCTCGTTGTCTAACAATTACAATTCTAATTTTATTAATTTTATTTACTTCCATTAACCTTCTTATATCTTAGCTTTAGATATAAGAGGGTTATTTGAGCAACACCAAACTACTCATCAATCCCCAAACATATATTCTTTCTACCTAAAATGCCCTTTCCTAATTTCTTCATATTAATTAAAAACGTCTACTTGTTTTTATTTTTGTGGCACCATCCGACTGAACTAAATTTGGTATTTAAAATCGCTCAAGGGAAAAGTGATGTTTAATCAGTGAAGCTGTTCCAATACATGTTACAAATTTTAACAAAATAGATGTTATATCTCAGCAGAGAATTGTTCTCAGAGATATTTATTCTCTAGAATATCTTTTTAAATTATAGTTGATTTACAATGTTATATAAGTCAAGATGTGTCAACTTCTGTAGTGGAATGTTTTAACTTAAACTCTGCTTGTAGAGTCAAGGACTTGAAATGGCATTCAAAAATTAGGCACCCATGGATAGAATTTGTCATTCAAATTTCATCTGATTAAATCACAAAGAATTAGGGGGTCATGATTATTTACATGAGAATGGAATGTATATTAATATCATCAGTAGTTCCTAAGTTGAAGAATGCAGTAATGTTATATTTTCCAGAGATTTTCACATGTCTATGAGCTTACAACAGAAATAAACCTGAGAAAGCATGTAGAAGCATCTTTTAAATAGAAATTCCATTATATTTTCTCACAAGTCCCTTTACCACTCTTAAACATCACAATTTATTCGTAGAAAGCAGTGCTTCAAAAGTACAATTTGTGGGCTTCATTTAAAAAGTGTAAATGGCTTTTGAGAAAGAGCTGATTCACAATGTTAAGATTTATGTACAAGATATTTGTACCATTAGATGGGTACACTAGAGAATGTTGCCAACATGTTTCTGCAATTATGTCCAAAGAAACTGTGATCTCACAAGGGGAAGTTGACGCCATTACACCTCTATATAATCACTAAGCCAATTCTTTTAAAGCAAGAAATATCATTTTTACTTTAAAGGAGGAATAAGCTCAAAAAGTTTAGCATCTAATGAAGCAGATGGAATTGAATCAGTGAACAATTTTAATCTAATGTCTGGTAACATGAAGAAATGAAAAAAGTGTAAGAATCTTTAAGGAATCTGATATAGCACAACATGGACGTATGTTATATCACTTATTGGTAAAATGATTACACAAGCCAAGAAGGAAAGGATGCTATTAATGCCAAATGTTATTGCTTCTTATGTCAATATTTTGGTTGTTGTTTAAGTTGAGATTCTATAGTTATATGCAGCAGTGATTTATGCAGATGTTAGGTCAGAATAGTTTTTCCATAAATAAGCTTTTTCACACAAAGTTGATTCATCCTTTGGGTATTTAACATTATCTACTAAAATAAGTACTCATATAAGGACCTTAGGGCTCCCCAGGTGGTGCTAGAGGTAAAGAACCCAACCTGCCAATGCAAGAGATGCAAGAGATGCAGATTCCATCCCTGGGTCTTGAAGATCCCCTAAAGGAGTGTACGGCAATTCTCTCCAATATTCTTGCCTGGAGAAATGCATGAACTGAGAAACCTGGCAGGCTACAGTCCATAGAGTTGCAAAGGGTCAGATACTACTGAAGCAACTTAACATGAGCACACTCACATAAGGATCTTAAGATAAATATAAAGTATAGTTTTGCTCAGAAGATATTAATATATATTCAAAAGAGTGAAGAAAAAGTTTTACTCACTTCGCCGTTTCACTTTTTTAGCAATAGTTTTTTTTTGTTTTCTTGTTTTTTACTAAGAAAATGAATTAGGTTGTAGGCAGTTTAATTGCTCACATTATATACTTTAACATTACAAGCTATACTATATCCTTTTTGGAAATAAGAGGAATATAAATTTAATTACATTAAAAGTGTGTAAGCCACAAATAAAATACTTTTATTATAAAATTTAAAATATTTAATTTGTATTATCTTTTAAAAAGTCATCAGAGCTACAATTTCATTCCCATAAAAAGTTATCATAGGGAGTAGTATTAGTCTATTTTACAAATGAATCAAGGCACAGTTTTATTACCCAAGAGATACGATGAAGTCTTTGTAGATTTGAAATTCAAATTTGAACTATTTATGTATACCAATGAAAAGTGAATTTAGTCGTCTGAATACCAAATATTATGGTAACAATTAGAATTGTATAGTTTTAGAATTAACTATTATATTTAAACGTCTACTAAGTATCACTTTACTAGACTCTTTTGTATACATTATCTCACTTCATCAACAATTCTGTGATATGCACATTATTACCTTCATTTAACAGAGTAAAAATTCAACTCAGAAAAGCTATGTGAGTTACCCAAAGTCACATAGTTATTAAGTACTAAAGCTACTATATTAAGTCAGGTTAAACTATTGGAGTTTCAGCTTCAGCATCAGTCCTTCCAATGAATATTCAGGACTGATTTCCTTTAGGATGGACTGATTGGATCTCTTTGCACTCCAAGTGGCTCTCAATAGTCTTTTCCAACACCACTGTTAAAAAGCATCAATTTTTTTGGTGCTCAGCTTTCTTTATAGTCCAACTGTTACATCCGTACATGACTACTGTAAAAACCACAGACTTGACTAGACAGCTCTTTGTCGGCAAACTAAAGTCTCTGTTTTTAATATGCTGTCTAGGTTGGTCATAACTTTTCTTCCAAAGAGTAAGCGTCTTTTAATTTCATGGCTGCATTCACCATCTGCAGTGATTTTGGAGCCCCCCAAAAATAAAGTTTAGCCACCTGATGCGAAGAAATGACTCATTTGAAAAGACCCTGATGTTGGGAAAGATTGAAGGTGAGCGGAGAAGGGAATAATAAAGGATGAGATGGTTGGACGGCAACACCGACTCAATGGACATGAGTTTGAGTAAACTCTGGGAGATGGTGATGGACAGGGAGGACTGGCATGCTGTAGTCCATGGGGTCACAAAGAGTCAGACATGACTGAGCGACTGAACTAAACTGAACTGAACTGAGACTCCAAGTCCTAGAATTTACCCACAATATCATTGCTTTCTAAAATCAGTAAAGAAATGATTTTGATGAAATATTTGGTAAAATATTCAGTTAGAGTGGTAAATGTAGCCACAACCTAATATCATAGGTTATACCTTACACCTTTCAAATAAAATCTCTTTAGAATAGATTCTAAAGAGATAACTATATTAAAATCTGTTAGGAACTATACTTTGAAAAATATAAGGGGATATAATACACAAGTAGATATACATTAATAAAACATGTTAAACTGTTTATTTTACTCATGACAGTTACTGTATTCTAGAAATTAAGAGTGGAGAAGGCGATGACACCCCACTCCAGTACTCTTGCCTGGAAAATCCCATGGACGGAGGAGCCTGGTAGGCTTCAGTCCATGGGGTTGGGAAGAGTCAGACACGACTGAGCGACTTCACTTTCACTTTTCACTTTACTTCATTGGAGAAGGAAATGGCACCCCACTCCAGTATTCTTGCCTGGAGAATTCCAGGGACGCGAGAGCCTGGTGGGCTGCCGTCTATGGGGTCGCACAGAGTCGGACACGACTGAAGTGATGTAGCAGCAGCAGCAGAAATTAAGAGACATTTACACTATATTATAGCTGATATGACAAGATTATTCATATTTATGTCATGAAAGCATAATAATTCTAGAGATCACTGTCTTATCATTGCATGCTTCAAAAGTTAGGGGACTAATTAACGACCAAGGCTAACAGATTGTCAATTAATGTCCTGATACAAATTTCTGTGAAAATCTGTTAAACTTAGTAATTTAAAGATTTTGAAAAAGTGTCTTAAAATTAATTTTCTCCTTTTTGCACATTGTCACTTTATTTCAATGGGAGAACAGTCTCCACATAATTATTTATGGGTGTTAATGATATGACATTCACAAATTAGAAATGGCATGATATTGAAATAAAAAGGAAGTTACAAAATCTATGGCTTGATTGCAATCATTAAGAATCACCTCCACAAATACAGTTTGCTAGCCGAAATGAGCACAGCTTGATAATATGCAATGCTATGCATCTATCTAGTCAGCATGACATTAACTTAACATTATTGAAAATTATATTAATTCTTAATTGGTGTGCTTATTTCACCACCATCCCCCCAAAAAACGAACAGGAAAAATAGATGAGATCATATCTTAGCACTACATTAGAGATTTCCTAGTATAGTAAATAAGACCTGAATGGTAATTTATTTGGATATATATACATTCAGTTCAGTTCAGACACTCAGTTGTGTCGGACTCTTTAAGACCCCGTGGACTGCAGCAGCCTGGATTCCCTGTCCATCACCAACTCCCAAAGCTTGTTCAAATTCATGTCCATTGAGTAGGTGATACCATCCAACCATCTCAATCTCCATCATCCTCTTCTCCTCCTGCCTTCAATTTTTCCCAGTATTAGGGTCTTTTCTAATGAGCTTACTCTTTGCATCAGGTGGCCAAACCTTCAGCTTCATCATCAGTCTTCCTCCAATGAATAGTCAGGATTGATTTCTTTAGGATTGACTGGTTTGATCTCCTTGCAGTCCAAGGGACTCTCAAGAGTCTTCAACACTAAAGTTCAAAAACATCAATTTTTTGGCACTCAACTTTCTTTATGGTCCATCTTCATATCCATACATGACTACTTGAAAAGCCATAGCTTTGACTAGATGGACTTTATCGGCAAAGTAATATATCTGATATTTAATATATTGTCTATATTTGTCATAGCTTTTCTTCCAAGGAGCAAGTGTCTTTTAATTCCATGGCAGCAGTCACTGTACACACTGATTTTGGAGCACAAGAAGATAAAGTATGTCACTGTTTCCATTGTTTCTCCATCTATGTGCCATGAAGTGGTGGGACTGGATGACATGATCTTAGTTTTTTAAATGTCGAATTTTAAGTCAGCTTTTTCACTCTCCTCTTTCACCTTCATCAAGAGGCTCTTTATTTCCTCTTCACTTTCTCCCATAAGAGTGGTGTCATCTGCACACCTGAGGTTATTGATATTTTTCACCGCAATCTTGATTCCACCTGTGCTTCATCCAGCCTAGCATTTCACATGATGCACTCTGCTTATAAGTTAAATAAGCAGGGTGACAATATACACCCTTGATGTACTCCTTTCCCAACTTTGAACCTGTCCGTTGTTCCATATCTGATTCTAACTTGTTGCTTCTTGACCTGTATACAGGTTTCTCATGAGGCATATAAGGTGATCTGTTATTCCCACCTCTTAAAGACTATTCCACAGTTTGTTGTGATCCACACAGTCAAAGGTTTTAGCATAGTCAACAGAGCTAAAGTAGATATTTTTCTGGAATTCTCTTGCTTTTTTTATGATCCAACGGACGTTGGCAGTTTGATCTCTGGTTCCTCTGCTTTTCCCTCAATCCAGCTTGAACATCTGGAAGTTCTCGGTTCATATGCTGTTGAAGCCTAGCTTGGAGAATTCTGAGCATTACTTTGCTAGCATGTGAGATGAGTGCACCTGTGTGGTAGATTGAACTTTCTTTGGCCTTGCCTTTCTTTGGGTTTGAAATGAAACTGACCTTTTCTAGTCCTGTGGCCACTGCTGAGTTTTCCAAATTTGCTGGCTATTGAGTGCAACACTTTCTCAGCATCATCTTTTAGAATTTGAAATAGCTCAGCTGGAATTCCATCACCTCCACTAGCTTTGATCATAGTGATTCTTCTTAAGTCCCACTTGACTTCGCATTCTAGGGTGTCTGGCTTTAAGTGAGTGATTACACCATCGTGATTATCTGGGTCGTGAAGATCTTTTTTGTATAGTTCTGTGTATTCTTGCCACTTCTTCTTAATATCTTCTGCTTATGTTAGTTCCATAATGTTTTTGTCCTTTATTGTGCCCATTTTTGTATGAAATGTTCCCTTGGTATCTCTAATTTTCTTCAAGGGATCTCTAGACTTTCCCATTCTATTGTTTCCTCTATTTCTTTTCACTGACCACTTAGGAAGGCTTTCTTCTCTCTCCTTGTTACTCTTTGGAGCTCTGCACTCAACAGGGTATATCTTCCTTTTTCTGCTTTGTCTTTAGCTTCTCTTCTTTTCTCAAATATTTGTCATGCCTCCTCAGACAACCATTTTGCTTTTTGCATTTCTTTTCCTTGAGGATGGTCTTTATCACCACTTCCTGCACAGTGTTAGGAACCTCTGCCCATAGTCCTTCAAGTACTCTGTCTATCAGATCTAATTCCTTGAATCTATATGTCATTTCCACTGTGTAATTGTAAGGAATTTGATTTAGGTCATACCTGAATGGTCCAGTGGTTTTCCCTACCTTTTTTTCACTTTAAGTCTGAATTTGGCAATAAGGAGTTCATGATCTGAGCCACAGGCAGCTCCCAGTCTTGCTTTTGCTGACTGTATAGAGCTTCTCCATCTTCAGCTGCAAATATAATCATTTTGATTTTGATATTGACCATCTGGTGATGTTCATCTGTAGAGTTGTCTTGTGTTGTTGGAAGAGGGTGCCTGCTATGACCAGAGCATTCTCTTGACAAAACTCTGTTAGCCTTTGCCCTGTTTCATTTTGTACTTTAAGCCTAATCTTGTCCATTACTCTGGGTATCTCTTGACTTTCTACTTTGCATTCCAGACCCCTATGATGAAAAGGAAATCTTTTTTTGGTGTTAGTTCTTGTAGGTATTCATACAATCTTTCAACTTCAGCTTCTTCAGTATTAGTGGTCGGGGCATAGACTTGGATTACTGTGATATTGAATAGTTTGCCTTGAAAATGAACAGAGATTATTCTGTCATTTATGAGACTGCATCCAAGTACTGCATTTCAGACTCTTTCATTGACTATGAGGGTTACTCCATTTCTTCTAAGGGAGTCTTGCCCACAATAGTAGATATAATGGTCATCTGAATTAAATTCTCCCATTCTGGTCCATTTTAGCTCACTGATTCCTAAAATGTTGATGTTCACTCTTGCCATCTCTTTTTTGACCACTTCCCAATTTACCTTGATTCATGGACCTAGCATTCCAGGTTCCTATGCAGTATTTTTCTTACATCATCGGTCTTTACTTTCACCACCAGTCTCATCCACACCTGGGCATTGTTTTTGCTTTGGCTCAGCCTCTTCATTCTTTCTGGAGGTATTTCTGCACTCTTCTCCAGTAGCATATTGGACATATACTGACCTGGGGAGTTCATCTTTCAGTGTCATATCTTTCTACCTTTTCATATTCTTCATGGAGTTCTCAAGGCAAGAGTTCTGAAATGGTTTGCCATTCCTTTCTCCGGTGGACCATGTTTTGTCAGAACTCTTCACCATGACTGGTCCATCTTGGGTGGCCATACACAGCATGGCTCATAGTTTCATTGAGTTAGGCAAGGCTGTGATCCATGTGATCAGTTTGGTTAGTTTTCTGTGATTGTGGTTTTCATTCTGTCTGCCCTCTGATGGATAAGGATAAGAGACTTGTGGGAGTTTCCTGATGAGAGGAACTAGCTGTGGGGGAATCTGGTCTTGCTCTGATGCGCGGGGCCTTTAATCCAATTTTCTGTTGATGAGTGGGGCTGTGTTCCCTCCCTGTGGTTTGGACTGAGGCCAAACTAAGGAGGAGTAATGGTGGTAATGGCAAGCTCCTTCAAAAGAACATATGCCAGCATGCCATGGTTCCTAGGACTGTTGTATTCAGTGCCCCTGACCCCGAGGCAGGCCAGTGTCAACCCATGCCTCTGCTGGAGACTTCTGGAGACTCACAAGCAAGTCTGGCTCTCAAGTTTCTGTCTATCTATCTATCTATATGTATGTATGTTTCTATCTATCTATCTGTATGTATGTATCTATATATATACACAATCGCAGGTGAACTTGCAGGTAAAGAAATCAGATGAATTCTTTAAAGTGTACTTTAAAGATTTGTTAGATATAATTTAAAAAGAGTATGCTATGCTACAACAGAGACATGAGAGTTGAAATTTGTCTTTCATTACCTGAGTGTTTTCTTACTTTGAACAATTATCACCTCTGGGCAAGAGAATTCAAACTGGTTTCTCTGAATTCAATCTCTCTTAATACAATTAATTTTTCATGGTGCTATATTCTGCCTAAATCATGGCCATGTTTTTTTTTTAATTATTATTATTATTTGAAAACCTTCTTATATCCCTCACAATGTCATAGCATTTACCTTCAAGATTCACTATAGACCAGTCTTCCTACTCACTTCCTCCAATGCAACAGAGGAGAACTCCCATAATTTACATTATTTGTGTCAGATTTACTGAGGTACACTTTATAAAAAGGAAAAGTTACCCTTTTTACTGCACAATTCCATGCCTTTTCACAAAAGTTATGTACTCATTACTGTAATCAAGTTAAAGAACATTTCCATCACACCAAAAACGTCTTTCATATCACTTTGTACTCAGCTTCTTCTTCCACCCTCAGCCTCTGAAAACCAACTGATGTGTTTTGTGTACCTATAGTTTTGCCTTTTCAGAAAATCATAGAAATTTAATAATCTTCAGATAGCTGCTTTTTGTATTCCATACAAAAATTTTAGCTATAATCAGTGGGAGAGATAGGCTGATAGACTTTCTCCATATTGGCTGGATTTTTTCTGCATTCATTGGAATCACAAATATTTTATTTAGTCTTTTGATGTGGTAAGATGTTAATTGATTTTCAAATGTTGACACAAGCCTTGCATTCAGAGGTAAACCTCATTTGGTCATGTTATATTATATTTTACTAGATTCAGTTTGCCAGTTTTTGTTGAGAATTTTTATAACTATATTCCCAAGAAGTATTGACCAGTATTTATTTTTACATCTACTAATATTCTTTCTCTTATTTTGAAATCAGGATATTGCTGCCTTCAGAAATGAGTTGGGAAGTATCTTCATTTTTCTTTTTTCTGGAGCTGTTTGTACAGAATTGATATTATTTCTTTTATAAGTGTTTGATAGAACTTACCAGTGAGGCCATCTGGATTTGGAGTTTTCTTTATGGGTGGGTTGTTTAAAATTCAAATTCAACTTTTGGCTAAATGTAGAAATATTCATGCTATTTATTTCTTCTTGAATTATCTATCATTGGGCATATGTGTCTTCCAAAGAATATTTCCATTTATCTAAGTTATTGAATTTGTAGACACAAAGTTGCTCATAATATTCTCTTACTGTTCTCTTAGAATTTCTGGAATCTGTAGCTATGCCTCCCCTTTATTTTTGATATTGGTAAATTGTTTCTTCTTTATTTATTGATAATTTTGGCCAGAAGTTAAATGATTTTTTTTGGTGTTTTCAAAGAAGCATCTTCTGAATTCATTGAGTTTTTCTATTTATTTCATTTTCAATTTCATTTATTTCTGTTCTTTATCATTCTTTCCATCTGTTTCCTTTGGGTTTAATTTTCTATTCAACTTCTAGTTTCTTGAGGTGGAAGCTTAGGTTTTATTCTGAGATTTCTCATTTTCTATCATAAGCATTGATTTTATTTAAAAAAAACTTGACTGAGTTCTAATTGATATACAAAACCTGCACATATTTAACTTATAGAATTGGATGGCTGTTGACATCTTCAAACACCAATGATACCAGCCACCCATCACAATCAAAGTGATATGCTTATCCAATACCTCCCAAAACTTTTGTGGCCCTTTTTTGTTTGTTTTTGTGTGTGTATGTGAAGGAACACGTAACACAAAATCTCTCCTCTCAACAAATTTTGAAGTGTACAATACTATATTTTAAATAGTACTATGTTGGATAGTAGATCTCTAGAAGTTTTTCATCTAGAATAACTGAAAATGTCTACCCATTGAACAGCAACTCCTTGTTTCTCTGACCCTTCAGCTCCTAGCAACCACTTCTGAGTTTGTTTTAAATACCTCTTATAATAAGACTCAGTTATATTTGCCTCTTTATGATTGTCTTATTTCACACAGCATAGTGTATTCCAGGTTCATTCATATTGTCAGAAACCACAGGGTTTCTTTCTTTTTTAAGACTAAATAATATTTCAATGCATTTATTATACATGACATCATTTTTTATTAATACTTTGTTTCTACTGTACTATAATGTATATAAATATAAAACTGAATATAAATCATAATATGTAGACTGATGAATTATCACAAAGGAGATAAAACTTATGTAAAAATAAAACATTCATCTGCTATTGTTCAGTCACTCAGTCATGTCTGATTCTGTGACCACATGGACTGCAGCATGCTAGGTTTCCCTGTCCTTCTCAATCTCCCAGAGTTTGCTCAAGCTACGTATCCATTGAGTCATTGAAGCCATCAAACCATCTTGACCTGTTTTCCGCTTCTCCTCCTGCCTTCAATCTTTCTCAGGATCAAGGTTATTTCCCATTAGTCAGCTCTTTGTACCAGATAGCCAAAGTATTGGAGCTTCAACTTCAGCATCAATCCTCCCAATGAATATTCAGGGTTTATTTTCTTTAGGATTGACTGATTGGTCTCATTGCAGTCCAAGGGACTGTCAAAAGTCTTATCCAGCACCACAGTTCAAAAGCAACAGTTCTTTGGCACTCAGCCTTCTTTATGGTCCAACTCTCACATCTGTACATGACTACCGGAAAAGAACAGCTTTGACTACACGGACCTTTGTCAGCAAAGTAATGTCTCTGCTTTTTAATATACTGTCTAGGTTTGTCATAGCTTTTCTTTCATGGAGCAAGAATCTTTTAATTTCATGGCTGAAGTCATGGTCTGCAGTGATTTTAGAGCCAAAGAAAATAAAGTTTGTCACTGTTTCCATTGTTTTCTCCATCTATCTGCCATGAAGTGGTGAGACTAGATGCCATGATCTTAGGTTTGAATGTTGAATTTTAAGCCAGCTTTTTCACTCTCCTTTTTCACCTTCCTCAAGAGACTCTTTAATTCCTCTTGCTTTCTGCCATGAGAGTTCTGTCACCTGCATACCTGAGTTTATTGATATTTCTCCCAGCAGTCTTAATTCCAACTTGTGCTTCATCCAGCCTTAATAAGTAAAACAGAAATGACAAAAAGGCCATGAAAGAACATGAAATAATAGATCAAAAGGCTTAGAGAATTTATCATGTTAGAGTAGATATATTAGGTAAGGTTAGAAAAGCTACCAGATAATTGTTTTTCTTGGAGAACCCGGAAAAAAACATCATTTACCAAACAATGAGGAACCATATCCTTGACTAGACGGACCTTTGTTGACAATGTAATGTCTCTTTTTTTTAATACACTGTCTAAGTTGGTCATAACTTTCCTTCCAAGGAGTAAATGTCTTTTAATTTCATGACTGCCATCACCATCTGCAGTGATTTTGGAGCCCCCCAAAATAAAGACAGTCTCTGTTTCTACTGTTTCCCCATCTACTTGCAATGAAGTGATGGGAATGGATGCCATGATCTTAGTTTTCTGAATGTTGAGCTTTAAGCCAAAGTTTTCACTCTCCTCTTTCACTTTCATCAAGAGGCTCTTTAGTTCCACTTCACTTTCTGCCATAAGGGTGGTATCATCTGCGTATTTGAGGTTATTGATATATCTCCCGGCAATCTTGATTCCAGCTTGAGCTTCATTCAGCCCAGCATTTCACATGATGTACTCTGCATATAAGTTAAATAAGCATGGTGACAATATATAGCCTTGACGTACTTCTTTCCCAGTTTTGCACCAGTCTGTTCTATGTTCAATTCTGTTTCTTCTTCACCTGCATGCCGTTTTCTCAGGACACAGGTGATATACTTTCCCATCTCTTTAAGGATTTTCCACAGCTTGTTGTGATTTCCAAAATCCCTGATTATGGCTCCCACTTTCCTCTTCAAAGATAAACATTTATCCTCACTTGTAACACCCCAGATTAACTGTGTGTGTAAATATGTTTTGTGAAACAATTATTTTTTAGAGCAGTTTTAGGTTTACAACAAAATTGAGAGCAAGGTGAAGAGGTTTTCCATACATTTAACTTTATTTTCAGATAATTTTCTTTTGGTGTATAGAAGTACAAGTGAATTTTGAACATTGATTTTATACCTAGCAAGTTTACTGATGTC
The DNA here is from genome assembly GCF_963930625.1 of Muntiacus reevesi. Lineage (NCBI taxonomy): Eukaryota > Metazoa > Chordata > Mammalia > Artiodactyla > Cervidae > Muntiacus > Muntiacus reevesi. The sequence continues at coordinate 84,117,335 of NC_089271.1, read as the reverse complement.
ATTTATGAGTTGAGACAGTTTGTTCTGTGGATTTTGTAAGAATTTCTACATATAGTATCATATCATCTGCAAATAAGAATGATTTCAATTCTTTATTTTGTCTTTAGATTTATTTAGTTTTCCCCAATTTCTTTAGCTAGGACTCTAAAACTATGCTTGATAAAAATGCTGAGAATGGGCATACTTGTCTTGTGTTTGATGTTAGAGAAACTTTTTTTCAATTTTTCACCATTGAGTACTATGTTAATTGTGGGATTGTTATATATGTTATTTTGTCAAAGTGACTTCTTTCTATACCTATTTTTCAGAGGATTTTTATTATGAAAGTTTTTCAGTTTTTTTCAAATGCTTTTTCTGCATCCACTGAGGTGATTGTGTGTATTTATCCTTCATTCTATTACTGTTCTGTATCACATTTGCTGATTTGCACATGTTGAATTGTCCTCCCATCTCAGGACTATATTCCACTTGATCATAGTGAATGAATATTTTAACCTATTGTGTTTGATTTGATAGTATTTTATTGAGGATTTTGCATCTATGTTTATCATGAATATTAGCCTATAATTTCCCTTTTCTTGTAATGTCATAGTCTGGCGTCAGTATCAGAATAATTCTGGCCTTGTTAAATGAGTTTGAAAGTGTTCACACCTCTTTAATTTTTTGGAAGAGTTTGAGAAAAATTGATATTCATATTTCAAATGTATAGTAGAATTCACAAATAAAGTCATCTGGTCCTGGGATTTTCTTTTGGTGGAAGTCATATTAAAGGTTCAGTCTCCTTATTCATTGTTGATGTGTTCACATTTTCTATTTTGTCATGATTTATTGTTGTTAGATTGCATATCTAGGAACTTATCCATTTCTTTTTGCTTATCCAATTTACTGATGTGTAATTTTTGATGCTAATCTCTTTTATCATTTTTAATTTATTTGCCTTCTTTTTCATTTGCTAGTTTAGATAAAGTTCTATAGAAGTTTTTTTTTTTTTTTTTAATCTTGTCAAAAACTACCTCTTGGTTTCATTGACTTTTTATATTGATTTTTTATTCTCTATTTCATTTATTTCTTCTCTAATCATTATTCCCTTCCTTCTGCTAACTTTGGTCAGGTTTTTCTTTTTCTTCTTTCTTGAGGTGTATAGTTAGATTGCTTATTTGAAATTTTTCTTTTTTAATGTGAACATTTATTAATATAAATTTCCTTCTTAAGATTTTGTTTTTGATTTTTTCATTCTATAATGAATGGTTTGTTGTGTTCTCATTTTTGGTTTGTTGTGTTCTCATTATCATTAATCTTAAGAAATTTTCTGATTCTCTTCTGATTTCCTCTGTGACCCACTGGTTTTTAAGGAGTATTTTGTTTAATTTCTACATATTTAAAAATCTTCCAATGTTTCTTCCATTATTGAATTCTAATTTCATAATATTATGGTTGAAAAAGATTCTTGGAATGATTATAATCTTTTAATATTTGTTAAGACTTGTTTTGTGGCCTAAAATTGTATTTATCCTGGACAATCTTCCACATGAAGTTGAGAAAACTGTGGTTTCTGCTGCTAGAGTAGAATGTTCTATATATGTGTATTATGCTGCTATGAACATTGAATTGCATATTATCTTTTCAATCTATGGTTTTCTCAGGGTATATGCCCAGCAGTGGGATTTCTAGATCATATGGTAGCTCTATTTTTGTTTTTTTAAGGAACCTCCATACTGTTTTCCATAGTGGCTATACCAAACTTCATTCCCACCAAAAATATGTGAAGGTTATCTTTTTCCATGCCCTCTCCAGCATTTATTATTTATAGACATTTTTATGATTACCATTCTGAGCAGTGTGAGGTTGTTGCAGTGAAAAAGAGAAAAAAAGAAAGAAAAAGAAGAATGAACTTTTCTTTTCCTTTCCCCTTCCTGAGAACAAAGAAGAAAAAGAAAAGAGTGAGCAGGCCTGAATGTTCCTAGATTTATTACTTTAACTGCTCCTAACTCTGTACATCATAAAGCAAGTTTATGCTTTTCTGCCCCCAACTCTGCAGGAGCGATACTTTCATTTACTTTCTGTTAACTCTATGCTAAAAACACCCTGTATCTGGTATTTATCCATACAACACCATTCCCCTTGTAGTTACGTATCAGAAAGAAGGCCACAAAGCCACGGAACTGCCAGACTCAATTACTGGATTCTTATACCAACATATGACTGTCTTTGAACCAATGCAAAAGGAAGAAACCGAGATCCTAACAACTTTGTTCCTCATCACCGATTCCTGACTGCTTTGTTATTCAGTCGCCCAGTCCTGTCTGACTCTTTGTAACCCCATGGACTGCAGCATGCCAGGCTTCCCTGTCCTTCACCATCTCTCCGAGTTTGTTGAAACTCATGTCCATTGAGTTGGAGATGCTGTCCAACCATCTCATTCTCTGTCATCCCCTTCTCCTCCTGCCTTCAGTCTTTCCCAGCATCAGGGTCTTTTCTAATGAGTCAGCTCTTTTCATCAGGTGGCCAAAGTATTGGAGCTTCAACTTCTGCATCAGTATTTCAAATGAATAATCAGGATTGATTTCCTTTAGAACTGATTGATTTGATCTCCTTGCAGTCCAAGGAACTCTCAAGGGTCTTCTTCAACACCACAGTTCAAAAGCATCAATTCTTCAGCACTCAACCTTCTTTATGGTCCAACTCTTACACAAGACTACTGGAAAAACCATAGCCTTGACTAGATGGAACTTTGTCAGCAAAATAATGTCTCTACTTTTTAATATGCTCTTTAGGTTGGTCACAGCTTTTCTTCCAAGGAGCAAGTGTCTTTTAATTTCATGGCTGCAGTTATCATGTGCAGTGATTTTGGAGACCAAGAAAATAGTCTGAAACTGTTTCCATTGTTTCCCCATCTATGTGCCATGGAATGATGGGACCAGATGCCATGATCTTAGTTTTTTGAAGTTCCATTTTAAGCCACCTTTTTCACTCTCCTCTTTCACCTTCATCAAGAGACTGTTTAGTTCCTCTTAGTTTTCTGCCATAAGGGTGGTGCCATCTGCACATCTGAGGTTATTGATATTTCTCTTGGCAATCTTGATTCCAGAGTGTGATTCATCCAGCCTGGCATTTCAAATGATGTACTCTGCATACAACTTAAATAAGCATGGGAACAAAACACAGCCTTGATGTACTCTTTTCCCAATTTTGAATCAGTCCATTGCTCCATGTCCAGTTCTAATTGTTGCTTTTTTACCTGCATACAGATTTGCAGGAGGCGGGTAAGGTGGTCTACTGCTAGTCCTCATCTTATATAAGCCCTTAGACCCCTCATGGGGCGGGCACAATTCTTGGGGCATGAGCTTACTGTGTTCCCCTCTCCAATGGCTAAGAATTAAAACCACCTTTTTCTTTCCTCCAAACTTTGTCTCTGTATTTTTTATTCAGCTTTGGTGGGCAGAGAAAGCCAAGATTTTGGCCAACAAAAATTTGGCGGGCTTGTTTGGGATCTGATCATGGACAGGAAGCCCCACACAGACCCTTGGCTTAATTGAAAGCTCAGGGTCTCTCCCCATGACAACCTCCTTTAGGAGAGAAGAGGGTTAAGAAATTTCTCTCAGGTATACCTACCATAGGGCCGTGACCCTATCAAACTGACCTGCTGACTCAACTATGGAACTCCGGGCTGAGGCATAGGGAGGGGTTCTCCTTATGGAAGGGGCCCCTGTTTGTAAGACCCCACTTTGGAGAAGCATTGGAGTCTTGAGACTTGGGCGGCCTTGACACTTGATTTTTGGATTTCTAGGCATCTCTTTGCCATTTGCTTTGTTTTTGGTGATTTCCTGCTAGCCTGGTTGGTTTGATTACTTTGGCTTGTGCAATCAGACATCTGATAGGAACTGCTCCAGCTAGAATGGGAAGCGTTTCCTCTGAAGTTCCATCTCAGAGTCCCCTAGGGAAAATTCTAAGTGACTGATCTATTTATAGTTAAATATTTACTTAACTGGAAATTAAAGGTGATCACACACACATAATCCCTCCCCCCCCCCAGCTCTTTTTTAATTGCCTATATAGTTAAGGTGGTTAAAAAAAAAAGTGCTGACTTGGTAACTTTCAACAAAGACCTCCTAAGGGAGAACTTACATTTATATTTGCTTTTGAGATGTAAATGTTCTATCTGATCTTTGTAAGTTGTTCTATTGTGTGTTTGTTCCTGTTAGGCATATAAGAGGCCTCTTTATACTCTATTGGTGGCCAAATGATGGATTCTTTTAAAATTAGAGAGACTAGGAAATTACTGAATCTAGTGCACAGACCAAAAAGCAGCTGACAACTCCAGGGCTTTCTTAGGAATGGTGGGATTTTGTCACATTCGAATAACAAACTTTGAGCTAATTGCAAAATGCTTCAAAAGGTCCAGATTCTGAGGCTTTGTTTTTGACAAGCAAATGTCAAAAGTCTTAAGGAGACTCTGAAACTTAAACTCATGACTTCACTGGCTCTATAACCAGAAAGCGTTAATTTTAAATTTACACTGGATCTTCTTCTGTGATTTTAACCATTTGTTGTTGTTGTTGTTGTTATTATAAACATTCATAATGGCCTGACTTAGGGAGATAACCTGAGCAGTCCACCTGTAATGGATTTTAAGGAAATGAACCTAACACATCCCTTGCCTGAGGCTTGCCATTCTAGGGGACATTTGCAAGGATTGAATAGTCTTTTTACTTTGTTTTCTCACCTCTGCCATCTCTGACTCTTTTATTTTCCCCCATTTATTTTTTATTCATTGGAGACTAATTACTTTACAATATTGTAGTGGTTTTTGTCATACATAGACATGAATCAGCCATGGATTTACATGTATTCCCCATCCCAATCCCCCCTCTCACCTCCCTCTCCACCGGATCCCTCTGGGTCTTCCCAGTGCACCAAGCCTGAGCACTTGTCTCATGCATCCAACCTGGGCTGGTGATCTGTTTCACCATAGATAATATACATGTTTTGATGCTGTTCTCTTGAAACATCCCACTCTCGCCTTCTCCCACAGAGTCCAAAATTCTGTTCTGTACTTTTGTGTCTCTTTTTCTGTTTTGCATATAGGGTTATTGTTACCATCTTTCTAAATTCCATATATATGTGTTAGTATACTGTATTGGTCTTTATCTTTCTGGCCTACTTCACTCTGTATAATGGGCTCCAGTTTCATCCATCTCATTAGAATGGATTCAAATGAATTCTTTTTAATGACTGAGTAATATTCCATGGTGTATATGCACCACAGCTTCCTTATCCATTCGGGGCATCTCTGACTCTTAAAATAACCTGGCAACCAGGCCCTGACAAGATGTGTATTTTGAGGTGCTAGCTCAGACAGCTACCTCTCTGATTAAAGTTTCTTTCTTTCCTCAACCCCGTCTCTTGGATTCATTGGCCTGTCAAGGGGCAAGCAGAGGGAGTTCGGCTTGGAAACAGCCCTAGGCCTGCCTGATCTCCAGAAAGAATTCAAACTATATGTGCATGAGAGACAGGGGCTGACCCTGGGCATGGGAGACATTCCCAGATCAGTATATTAACTTTCAAAAGAGCTGGACATCACAGCTCCTGGCTGCCCCCTCTCCCTGTGCTTGAGAGAAGTAACTGGCACTTGTGAAATGCTAAAAGAAACAGAAAAGTTCACCTAGGGTCAACCAACCATAGGGTAGGTCCCACATGAAGTTCTAGTCCTAGTCCTTCTGGAAAAAAAGTGTGGATACTTGTTGACATTAGGGAGGATGGGTGTAAGGTATAGTTTGGGCAGAGACAAAAAAAAAAAAGGAGAAATGACCTCAAAGGAAGTAGGTTACCTTTATTCAGGCAAGGAGGGGCGACAGTCGGCCTAAGGACCAGGCTGAGACCAAGAGGGATCAGGGAGGCTCCATATTTATAGGTAGGTTTGTGAAAGCAATAAGGGAAACGTTAATCAGGCAGGATCTTTGGGTATTCTTTAGTTCAGACGGCATTTGTAGTTGGGCAGGGGGTGATTAGTCTTCTGGGCAGGTGTAGGGGGTGGAAGGTTTCTGGACAGGGGTTGATAAGTCCCAGATAGATACAACCAGCCTGGAGCATCAGGGAGGGACCTAAAGTTTAGTTTTGTTTTCTCCGAAGTCAGATGATTCATCAAGGGCCTTTGAGACTGGGTTTTTTTGTGTGTGTGTTTTTTTTTTTTTTTTCTCTTCTAGGCCCAAAGACACCTTCATCATGCAATCCTCTTTGATGATCTTAATGTCACCATTTGAGTAAACAAGCCATTAAATAATCCTACCATGATTCCCTCACTTCCTGAGATGGAGATCCTCTATGACTACCTGGAGATTTTGGAGACAGTTTAGCCTCATAAATGTGTTAGTTCTCATTTCTGTCTGACTCTTTGCAGCCCCATGGATTGTAGCCTGCCAGGCTCCTCTGTCCATGGGATTCTTCAGGCAAGAATACTGGAGTGGGTAGACATTCCCTTCTCCAAGGGATCTTCCCCACTCAGGGATTGAACCAGAATCTCCTGCATTGCAGGCAGATTCTTTACCATCTGAGCCACCAGCCCTGTTTACCTAGTTGACTGGATTTGTCAAATAAGCCTCTAAGCAAGGCTGATTGGGACCTGTTTACTGATGGCAGTAGTTTTATGAGGGAGAGTCAGAGGTATGCAGGATATGCAGTAGCTATGGAACCTCTGGACAGAAAACTGAGTTGATTGCTCTAAGCAATTTTTTTTTTTTTTTTGTACTCCTTTCCCAATTTGGAAGCATATCCCATTCTAACTGTTGCTTCTTGACTTGCATAGCGATTTCTCATGAGGAAGATAAGGTGTTCTGGTATTCCCATGTCTTTAAGAATTTTCCACAATTTGTTGTGATCCACACAGTCAAAAGCTTTCATTGACAAAGAAGCAGAAGTAGAAGTTTTCTAGAATTCTCTTCCCTCTTCTATCACCCAATGGATGTCAGCTATTTGATCTCTCGTTCCTCTGCCTTTTCTAAATCCAGTCTGTAAATCTAGAAGTTCTCAGTTCATAAACTATTGAAGCCTAGCTTGAAAGATTTTGAGCATTACCTTGCTAGCATGTGAAATGAATGCAATTGTGCAGTAGTTTGAACATTCTTTGGCATTGCCTTTCTTTGGAATTGGATTGAACACTGATCTTTTCCAGTCCCTCTGCCACTGCTGAGTTTTCCAAATTTCCTGGTATCACGGGACTGTGTAATTTCCTTGGTTCTGTCTTGTCACAACAAAAATTTGAAGCAATGGACGTTAAAGCCCTCGGACAGAATATGTCTCAGTTCTCGGACAGACCGTGTTATAGCTCTCAGGTCTCAGACTGTTATAGCTCTTGGACAGATCATTGTTACAGCTCCATGTTATAGCTCAGTTTTATTTAGAAAATAAATTAAAATACGTCTTTGAAACATGAGGGCGTGCTGACCCAAAAGACGCAAAGAGAAGAGAGAGAGAGAAAAAGAGAGAGAGAGAGCATCCACGCACACACGGGAGAGAGACCCTTGGCCTGTTGATTCCTGTTTCTAAATGCTTTTTCCCCTCCCCCTGGGTCTGTCCTACATAAATGGGGCTAGCCAGGAGTGCTCTTTGTTCTACCTGAGGTCCTCACTTGGGTCCTTAGACCTTCCTTTGTTCTACTTTCACAAGCTTTTCCCTCCCTTGCCTTTTAGCCACTGCCATTCTAGACTCCTTTTTCCTATTCTAACTACCTAACACTGTCATGTTGAGTGCAGCACTTTAATAGCATCATCTTTTAAGATTTGAAATAGCTCAGCTGGAATTCTATCACCTCCCCTAGCTTTGTTTGTAGTGATGCTTCCTAATTTCCATTTGACAACCTGGTTTGCCTACCAGTTTGTCAGACCTGGTGAGGCCTTTCTGGTCTGAACATATTTTGGGGTAGACAAGGCTCAAACTACCGTAGAAATGCACTCATCTCACACACTAGCAAAGTAATGCTCAAAATTCTCCAAGCCAAGCTTCAACAGAATGTGAATGATGAATTTCCACATATTCAAGTTGGATTTAGAAAAGGCAGAGGAACCAGAGATCAAATTGCCAACATCCGTTGGATCATCAAAAAAGCGATAGAGTTCCAGAAAGAAAAAAAAAAATCTGTTTCTGCTTTATTGACCATGCCAAAGCCTTTGACTGTGTGGATCACAACAAACTGTGGAAAATTCTTAGCAAGATGGGAATACCAGACCACCTGACCTGCCTTTTGAGAAACCTGTATGCATGTCAGGAAGCAACAGTTAGAACTGAGCATGGAACAACAGACTGGTTCCAAATAGGGAAAGGAGTATGTCAAGGCTGTATACTGTTACCCTGCTTATTTAGCTTCTATGCAGAGTACATCATGAGAAATGCTGGGCTGGATGAAGCACAAGCTGGAATCAAGATTGCTGGGAGAAATATCAATAACCTCAGATATGCAGGTGACACCACCCTTATGGCAGAAAGTGAAGAAGAACTAAAGAGCCTCTTTCACTTGATGAAAGTGAAAGAGAGAGTGAAAAAGTTGACTTAAAGCTCAACATTCAGAAAACTAAGATCATAGCATCTGGACCCATCAATTCATGGGAAATAGATGGGGAAACAGTGGAAACAGTGACAGACTTTATTTTTTGGGGTTCCAAAATCACTGCAGATGGAGACTGCAGCCATGAAATTAAAAGACGCTTGCTCCTTGGAAGAAAAGTTATAACCAACAAAGGCAGCATATTAAAAGGAGAGACATTACTTTGTAGACAAAGGTCCGTGTAGTCAAAGCTCTGTTTTTTCCAGGAATCATGTATGGATGTGAGAGTTGGACTATAAAGAAAACTGAGTACTGAAGAATTGATGCTTTTGATGTGTGATGTTGGAGAGTACCCTTGAGAGTCCCTGGGACAGCAAGGAGACCCATCCAGTCAATCCAAAAGGAAATCAATCCTGAATATTCATTAAAAGGACTGATGCTGAAGCTGAAACTCCAATACTTTGGCCACCTGATGCGAAGAACTGACTCATTTGAAGACCCTGAAGCTGGGAAAGATTGAAGGCAGGAGGAGAAGGGGACAACAGGGGATAAGATAGTTGGATACAATCACCAATCAATGGACATGAGTTTTAGTAAGCTCTGGGAGTTGAAGGACAGGGAGGCCTGGCTTGCTGCAGTCCATGGGGTCACAGAGTTATACAGGACTGAGCGACTGAACTGAACTGAACTGAACTGAACTGACAGAAGGCTTATAGGCTGTCACTAGGAAAAATATTAACTAAACATACTGGGGAAACCAATAAAGTTGCCTGAGCCATACAAAATAAGTGAAACTAGGAAGTAACATGTAAGAGCTACTAAAAATAGCGGTTTTTCTTGGGTTTAGTTCATAAACTAAGAAAAGTCTTTGCTAAATACCTTAGACAAACTTTTAAAGACATGATAAAAGTTATAGAACATAGAAGTTTTTAAAGTAAATTTCTGTGATTAAAAATCTTGTCACTGATTTTAGTAACTTTAGTAACAGGACAGTTATTGAAAACTAAACAATTTTCTTTGTCTTGCAAATGTCTAGATAAGGGTATGAACACTGGCCTCAAGGAACAGCAACCATATGGGGAAAAGTGACACTTTTAAATCTAAAAGGCTCAAAAAAGTTCCCTCAACTTCAGATAGTAAAACTTAATCATCTGAACAAGAAACCTTAATGTATACCAATTGTTTATAAACTAGAAAGTTTATATCATAATACTTGGTTCTTTACTAAGGTTTTAAATGAAACAATGAGGTATCTAGTCTGCCTGTTTAATGTCTGTGTAAACATTTTACATGAGATATCTTTACTTCTAAAAGGTAATAACAAAATTAAATTTATAAGGAGCTCTATCTAACTTTAGAAATAGCATTACATTTAAAGAAACTGATCAAAATGACTTTCAGGTTCACGTGAACAGGGAAATATTCAATATTAAGTTGATACTTGGTACAGTTTAAGTTTGTTGATCTAAATATGGGCATTCCTTTAAGAGTTATCAAAGTTCAATTACATGGGACTGAATGAACTGATGAGTATGATTTATAACTTTAGAAAATATACTTGCTTGAATCTATTTTTCAGGGAAATCTTTTCTCTTACAGAGATAAAACATTTTATTTTTCTCTATATATGATCCTGTGAAAATTTAACTTCTCCAACTGGCTCTTCTATGGACTTGATAGCTTACTGCAACTGGATTGCAACTAGTCACACTAATCATTGCTTAATTTATCCTTTGCTTTCAAACTGTTTATGCTTTTGTCTCCCTGTTAAAGCTGTAACTTTATCAACATTGCTATCTGCATTACTTATATCCTATTTTATAAGATTATTGCCTCTTGAGAAACCTGTATGCAGGTCAGGAAGCAACAGTTAGGACTCGACATGGAGCAACAGACTAGTTCCAAATACGAAAGGGAGTACATCAAGGATATATATTGTCACCTTGCTTATTTAACTTATATGCAGACTACATCATGAGAAATGCTGGACTGAAAGAAGCACAGGCTGGAATCAAGATTGCTGGGAGAAATATCAATAACCTCAGATATGCAGATGATACCACTCTGAGAGCAGAAAGTGAAGAGGAACTAAAGAGCCTCTTGATGAGGGTGAAAGAGGAGAGTGAAAAAGTTGGCTTAAAGCTCAACATCCAGAAAACTAAGATCTTGGCATCTGGTCCCATCACTTCATGGGAAATAGTTGGGGAAACAATGTCAGACATTATTTTTCTGTGTTCCAAAATCACTGCAGATGGTGATTGCAGCCATGAAATTAAATGATGCTTACTCCTTGGAAGGAAAGTTATGACCAACCTAGATAGCATATTAAAAAGCAGAGACATTACTTTGCCAACAAAGATCTGTCTAGTCAAGGCTATGGTTTTTCCAGTGGTCATGTATGGATGTGAGAGTTGGACTGTGAAGAAAGCTGAGTACTGAAAAATTGATGCTTTTGAGCTGTGGTGTTGGAGAAGACTCTTGAAAGTCCCTTAGACTGCAAGGAGATCCAACCAGTCCATCCTAAAGGAGATCAGTCCTGGGTGTTCATTGGAAGGTTTGATGCTGAAGCTGAAACCCCAGTACTTTGGCCACCTCATGCAAAGAGTTGACTCATTGGAAAAGACCTTGATGCTGGGAGGGATTGGGGGCAGGAGAAGAAGGGGACGACAGAGGATGAGATGGCTGGATGGCCTCACCGACTTGATGGGCATGAGTTTTAGTAAACTCCGGGAGGTGGTGATGGACAGGGAGGCCTGGCGTGCTGCGATTCATGGGGTCACAAAGAGTGGACAGGACTGAGTGGCTGAACTGAACTCAACTGATTGTCTCTTATTGGACCCAATGTGTAATTAGTCCTCCAACAGCAATAATGATGATGAGGTGACTTACGGGCCTTCCCCAGTGGCACTAGAGGCAAAGAACCCACCTGCCAAGGCAGGAGAGACATAATGCACGGGTTCAATCTCCAAGTCAGGAAGATCCCCTGGAGGAGGGCATGGCAACCCACTCCATTATTCCTGCATGGAGAATCCCATGAACAGAGGAGCTTGGCATGTTACGGTCCGTGGGGTTGCACAAACTCGGACATGACTGAAGCAGCTTGGCATGCACACCTGCAAATGACTTAAAGCAGTTGATCAGAAATGCACTTCTGTATAAGATTGATGATTGTAATGGTGTAACTTTAGATATGGGGAGAAACAACAAAATAGAATATTTTCCTGGATCACAAGAGACCAGTAGGTACAGCTAGTCCAGAGAATTTCAGTACTGTTTTATGGCCTAGACCAGTGACAGCACACTGAGTGGCCTGTCAAATAAATTGTCACAAGACCCAGAATGAGCATTTGTAGCACCTTGGGACAAAACAGCCATGTAATTTCCCCAAACCATAGTCAGATACATGACCCAGAAGGGGCTCTGCCAATTGGAAATTGGCACTTTCCACCCTGCCTCTATAAAGATTAAATCATGGCCACTGAAGCTGCTGACCTTCAACACCCAGTGAAAGGAATTTAGGGTGAAAATTAGGAATGAGGCACTCTGTGCTCTGGAAAAACTGGCAGAAGAGCTCTTCAGATAGTTAGAAACTTTCAGGAGGAGATTTTTATGAGTCCTGAGATTTGTATCTTTTCATACTTAGAGAAGCACTAACATTGACAGTGGCATCTACCTTGGCTATTAAGGAAAAATTAGAATTAAAGTCAAAATAGAGTAGCTATGGAAATATCTAGGTGACACTATGATGTGATTTCAGACGCGTTCTTGTATTGTTAAGAACTTGAGCTTTCTGAGCTGTGTCAGACTTAGGATGCCATCAGTCATTATAAAAACAAAGTCTGCTAGGAGCATGTGACTACGACTTTACTTTTTAAAGCTCTCTCCTTGAAATTGTTATATGTTTAGAGAATGAAATTGCTCTGGATCATATGTTGACAAAAAAATACAACACATATGTAATAACTGATAGGCACATTAAAGGTTAAGACCTACTTAGATAAACCTAGACAACTGGCTACCTGGTTACAAGTGTCCTTGAAGTGTTAAGTTTAAATTAAGATACAGGCTTAATTTATTTTTCTATTTTGTCCATTATTTTTCAAGTTGTCATTCCTCCAACTACTTCTGAGTCCAAATGGCTCCATTCCTTTGAACAGGAAGACCCAAGCACTGACCCTACCTGTACCACAATCAAAAGTGTCATCAAACATAACTTGCTTCTTACTCCTTCTTTGGCTCCTAGTTTCAATAACTCTTTCACTGATCTATGGTCTCTGTTTGTTTGTTTGTTTGTTTTTAAACTACCTGTTAAATTTTGTCTCCTCCGGATGAGAACAGATTTACATCATGATGATGACGCAGAGAGAAAACACACATCCCTAAAGAGATTATAGTCACTCCTCTGAACAGATCCTGTGGGAAAAGCCACAAAAGTCATCCTGAGGCCCCTTAATAAAACAGGGTGAGAGCTCTGTGACTCCAACTAGGTAGGGCCTATGAGTCCCATGTCAGCGTTGAAGAAGTTAAGGAAGATTGACCGTCCATCCCTCACCACCACAATAAAGATTTCTTGGCCTTCACATCTCTCAAGGAAAATTTGAAGTAGGAGATAGATAGGCCCCTGGGATGAACAGCTGGTGATTGTCAAACAGCAAAACTAAAATTTTGTCCTCAAACAGAAGAGAATGACACCTATTTCCCTTCCTCCATTGACATGGAGGAGTTAAACTGACAGGGGAAATTTATTGCAGTGAAAAGGAAAAAAAAAAAAAAGAGGATTTTTTTTTTTAATTTCCCTTTCCTGAGAATAAAGAATACAAAGAGAAAAGTGAGCAGGCCTGACCATTCCTAGTTTGTTTACTTTAACTGCTCCTAACTCTGCATATCTGTAACTAAGTTTGCTTTTCTGCCCCCTAACTCTTCAGGAGCTACACTTCAAACCTGTTTTCCCAGTCTATGACTGACTTTGAAACAATACAGGAGGAAGAAATCAAGATCCTAACACCCTTGTTCCTCATCACTGACTCCTGACTGTGAGTACTCATCTTATATAATCCCCTAGACTCCTCATGGAGATGGGGCACAGTTCTTGAAAGTGAAAGTGTTAGTCGCTCAGTCGTGTCTAACTCTATGTGACCCCATGGACTGTAGCCCGCCAAGTTCTTTGTCTATGGAATTCTTCAGGCAAGAATACTATAATGGGTTGCCATTCCCTTCTCCAGGGTATCTTTCTGACCTAGGGATCAAACATGTATCTGCCACATAGCATCTACTGCCACTTTACCATCTGAACCACCAGGTTCTTGAGGCATGAGACACATGCCTCAAGGCACAGTTCTTGAGGCATGAGAATTAAAGTCATCTCCCTATTTTCTCCAAACTCTGTATTTTTTATTCAACTTTGGAGGATAGAGAAAGCTAAGATTTTTGCCAGCAACAAGGGGATACCTCATTATGGTTTTGATTTGCATTTCACTATTAATTACTGATACTGAGCATTTTTTCATGTGTTTGTTGACTATCTGTATGTCTTCTTTGGATGGTTTGCCTTGGAAATGAACAGAGATCATTCTGTCGTTTTTGAGATTGTACCAAGGAACTGCATTTCAGATTCTTTTGTTGACTATGAGGGCTACTCCATTTCCTCTAAGGGATTCTTGCACATAGAAGTATATATAATGACCATCTGAGTTAAATTCGTCCATTCCAGTCCATTTTAGTTCATTGATTCCTAAAATGCCATCTCCTATTTGACCACTTCCAATTTGTCTTAATTCATGTACCTAATAGTCCAGGTTCCTATGCAATATTGTTCTTTATAGCATTGTATTTTACTTCTATCACTGGCCACCTCCACACCTGGGTGTTATATCTGCTTTGACTCCATCTCTTCATTCTTTCTGCAGTTATTTCTCCACTCTTCTCCAGTAGCTTATTGGGCACCTACCAAACTGGGGAGTTCATCTTTCAGTGTCATATCTTTTTGCCTTTTCATACTCTTCATGGGGTTCTCAAGGCAAGAATACTGAAGTGGTTGCCATTCCCTTCTCCAGTGGAGCATGTTTTGTCAGAACTCTCCACCATGACCCATCCTTCTTGGGAGGTCCTACAGGGCATGGCTCATAGTTTCATTGAGTTATACAAAGCAGTGGTCCATGTGATCAATTTGATTAGTTTTCTGTGATTGTGGTTTTCATTCTGTCTGACCTCTGAGGAATAAGGATAAGAGGCTTATGGAAGCTTCCTGATGGGAGAGACTGACTGTGGGGGAAACTGGGCCTTGTTCTGATGGGCGGAGCCATGCTCAGTAAACCTTTAATCCAGTTTTCTATTGATGGGCGAGGCTGTGTTTCCTCCCTGTTGTTTGACCTGAGACCAAACTATGGTGGAGGTAATGAAGGTCATGGCATCCTCCTTCAAAAGGTCCTGTGCACACACTGCCACACCCAGTGCCCCTGACTCTGCAGCAGGCCACCACCAATACACACCTCTGCCAGAGACTCCTGGACATTCACTGGATAGTCTGGGTCAGTCTCTTGTGGAATCACTGTTCCTTTCTTCTGGGTCCTGGCACATACAAGGTTTTGTTTGTTCCCTCCAAGAGTCTGTTTCCCCAGTCCTGTGTAAGTTCTGGTGGCTTTATGGTGGGGTTAATGGCAATCTCCTCAATGAAGGCTTATGTTACACCCCAGTCTGCTGCACCCAGAGCTCTGACCCCTGTGCCATGCCACTGCTGACCCGTATCTCTTCAGGAGACACTCAGATACTCAAGGAAGGTCTGGCTCAATCTCTGTGGTATCTCCTGGTGCACACAAGGTTTTGTTTGAGCCCTCTTAGAATCTTTGGTGGGTATGGAGTTTGATTCTAAACATTGATTTCTCCCCTCATTATCCAAGACAATAATCCAAGTCTATGCCCCAACCAGTAGTGTTGAAGAAGCTTAAGTCAAATGGTTCTATGAAGACCTACAAGATCTTCTAGAACTAACACCCCCAAAATATGTCCTTTTCATTATAGGGGGCTGTAATGCAAAACTAGGAAGTCAAGAGATACCTGGAGTAACAGGCAAAATGTTTTCATTTTAAGTACATTTCATTTTAAGTACAAAATGAAGCAGGACAAAAGCTGACACAATTTTGCCAAGAGAATGCACTCATCATACCAAACACCCTCTTCCAACAACAACATGAGAGGACTCTACACATGGACATCACCAGATGGTCAGTACTGAAATCAGATTGATTGTATTCTTTACAGCCAAAGATGGAGAAGCTCTATACAGTCAGAAAAAAACAAGACCGGGAGCTGACTGTGGCTCAGATCATGAACTCTTTATTGCAAAATTCAGACTTAAATTGAAGAAAGTAGGGAAAACCCCTAGACCATTCAGTTATGACCTAAATCAAATCCCTTACGATTATACAGTGGAAGCGAAAAGTAGATTTAAGGGACTCTGTCTGATAGACAGAGTGCCTGAAGAACTGTGGACAGAGGTTCATGACATTGTACAGGAGACAGGGATCAAGACCACCCCCAAGGAAAAAGAAATGCAAATAGGCAAAATGGCGGTCTGAGGAGGTCTTACAAATAGGTGAGAAAAGAAGAGAAGCTTAAGGCAAAGGAGAAAGGGAAGATGCTGGGAGGCAGAGTATTACAAGGACTCTTTTGTTTCAGAAGCTTGCGTTTACTCTGTGGTCTCTTGCCTGGAGAATCCCATGGATAGAAAAGCCTGGCGGGTCATAATCCATGAGTTCACAAAGAGTCGGGCACGACTGAGGGACTAACACTATACTACTACTACTGTGGGCTCTTACCTAAGGCATGTGTTTACAGGAGGGAACTAGAGTCAGTTTAAGGTTTGGAAACGCTGCTTGTTCAAGAAAATGGAAGCTGAGACAACAATGCTATTGAATAGGTCAGCTAAATTTGACAATCCATCTTGTGATGCCACAACATCAGGAATAATAATTGTTTGTGTAGCACATATGTCAAAGGACATAGATATTGCTTTCTGAAGGGGCCTTCCAGGTGGCATTAGTGGTAAAGAATTCACCTCCTAATGCAGAAGGTGCAAGAGACCTGAGTTCGATCCCTGGATCAGGAAGATACCCTGGAGGAAGGAATAGAAACCCACTGGAGTATTCTTGCCTGGAAAATTCCATAGACAGAGGATCTTGGTAGGCTATATTCCATAAGGTCTCAAAGATTCAGACATGACTGCATGACTAAGCACATGCATAGAAAAGTGAAATGACTTCTAGTGCTGCCAGGTAGTTGACAGGGTGCTTATTCACAATTTTGCAATAGATTAGTGAGCTTAACACAAAGTCATAAGATCTAAGTAAGCAAGGGAAGGGATTCTCCCTCTATATCTTTTAAACTTGTGCCTTTGGGTTTAAACTGTCTCTGATTATTGGAAAATCTTGATTATTGTGTTGAGATTGTCTGCAGTGGTAGCCTTTGCTTTGAGTCTAGTTTACCTAATGGTATAGGTCTTGGGACAGCCCTTCATGGGTAAGGAATTGGGGTCACCCATGTCCCTACAGAGTTGGTGTTCAAGCTCTTTTTTTAAAGGTCTGTTCATTTGGGTGGCCTTTGAAATTACTGTCTTGGTGCCCCATTTCTGTGGCTATGAGTAGTAACTCAACAGACAGTCCCTTTTCTCTCTCTTGCTTTTAAAATATTTTGAAGTTCAAGACATGTAAAATTTGGAGTTTCAGTCTTTAATTCTCTATGATTTCTTATTGATTTGACCTTAATGGTTACCAGAAAGATATGTGGTGGATGTCTCCAATGCTTGTACTCATAGGTGGCCATGTCCTTCTCCAGAGTTTCCCAATCAATCTCTTTATGACTGGGGCTATCCCCCATCAGGACAATGGTGGCAGATTCAATGGCCTGGCCTCTAGAACCCAAGAGCACAGGAGCAGGGCTTTGGCACCTAAGCTACTTCTATGAGTATTTTACATTTTGTGAGGAGCTTGATAACTTCCTCTGGCATTTTAGGTTTCACTAGCACTAGGTGCTCAGGCTGTTTATATTGGACCATTAGATCTTGTGCCATGGATGGGACCTATGATATCCTATAATGTTGAGAAAAAGGTGTAATAGCAGTTAAGGTAGATGTGTAAGAAAATGACTGCAGACCCTGTCTATACTTGCCTTTGCAAGGAATCATATCTTCCCCAGTGACAGTATCCCTGTTGTACTGATTAGGACTTGGAGTCCACAGTGCTACTCTGCAAAAAGAGTGGTCAGGGAAGGGTAGTTTCCCTCTTTCCCTTGTAAGGGCACTTCCTGACATCTTTATCCAGTAGCACCCGCTAATGGGTGGGAAGTTGCCATTCTCATGTCTCAGTTAACTAAGATTAGTTAACTAAGTTATTAACAAGGTCCTATGTAACAGGATCTCGAATAACGTTAGCCAATTCAGCTAACAACCAGCAGCAGTGTCCACGCTTAGAGTCAAAAAATATACAGCCAATGTCAGGCACTTGCTAGGGGGAACTTACCCTCTGTGGGGTGTTAGCAGGTGGAAAACAGATCTGTGGGACCTCAAACCATCTCTGATAAGCAGTGCTCTGAAGTTCAGGAAGCTAATTCTTTTCTTTTTGTAGATTACACTTTTGGATGTGAAGCTTTGATAGTGTTCTGCATAGGCAGAATGCTGCAGTGCAAAGCAGTACAAATGAATGCCAGCAAGTGGTGAACCTACCCCAGATAGAATTACCCACCTGGGGAGAGCCAATTAGTCATTTGCAGAGAAAAGTCATTCTCAAAGGCAGATTATGAGAACAACTCTATCATCCTGTTTGTGAGTCAATTGTTATGAATCTATGAAATAAACACATATTAAATGAAGCACAGAGTACCAGATGGTGAATCAGTTCAATAACAGACCACAAAAGAAATTGGAATAGAAAAGTTTATTATTCACAGGTATTGGAGAAAGTACGAGAAAGGTTTGCCTCAAAGGACTACCCAGGGAAATCAAGAGAGAATGAAGAGAAAAATAAGACTTGGGGCACATGTCTTTATTAGGGTGAATAGGTGAAGTGCTTTAGGGTTTCTAGGCTAAGGCTGAACTAGTCAATTCAAACCAAGCAAGTGGAATTTACTTAGTCCCGTGGGGATCTTACCTAAGGGATGAGCAAGAGTAAGGCACAGGGAGTTAGGGAAAACTAGATCATATTGAAAACTATGGACTGTTGTCTAGTCTAGTGCATACCCTAAGGGCATGCTCAAGAGATGAGAGGGCCAGCATTTTTTAAGGTCATTAAAGACTGCTTGAACAAAGAAATAAATGCCAAGGCACCTATGCTTTGGAACTGCATAGCTAACTCTTGACATCCATTGATATTATGAGAAATGCAACAGATTTTTGTTTGTTGACCCTACATCTTTTCTTAATGTATTAGTTCTAACTTTTTTTTTTTTTTTAGGTGGAATGGTTGGATGGCATCACAGGTTCAATGGATATGAATTTGAGCAAACTCCTGGAGATAGTGAAGGACAGGGAAGGCTGGCATGCCACAGTCCATGAGGTTGCAAAGAGTCGGTCGTGATTTAGTGACTGAACATTTTAGAATTTTTTACATAAGGGATCACGCTGTGTGTGAAAAAAAGTAATTTTACTTTTATCTTTCCAATTTGGATCTGCCCAGGTCAATACTCTCCAGATTGTTTTCTGACTATGGTGAAGGGGTCTGGCAAGTTAGTTTGGCTCCATTGGTTCTATAGCCTGTATCAAATTCTGTGTGCCTATTACCAGATGCACAGTTCAGCAAGACTCCTCCTGGGTCCCTTGGCATATGGTGCTATATCCCACACTATTCATTAAAACATTTTGCTCATGGGTGTATGTATAGCCATTGTGTGAAAAGGGTATCAAACAGAAATATCTTAATGCCACCATGATGCTGATGTCACTCTTGGAATAATGGATGCCTTTAGTTTCTTTTAAAAATTGTATTTGAGTGTCTAAGAATACATTACATGAGATCTACCTCGTAAAATGTTTTAAAAATGTAAAATATGTTATCGTTGACTATAGGTATAATGCACAACAGATCTCTAGAGCTTATTCATCTTGCTTAACTGAAACTTTATGTGCATTGATTAAAAAATACCAATTCGTCCCTCCTTGAGGCCCCTGTCAACTTCTTTTTTTATTTTTTATTTCTAGGTATTTCACTATTTTAGATACTTCATATAATTGGAATCATGTAATATTCATCCTGTGTGAATAGATGAATTAATCTAGCATAATGTCCTCAAGGTTCATCCATGTTGCCGCACATTGCATATTTTCTTCTTTTGTTAAGGATGAATTGTATTCCATTGTAGTTATTTATCCATTTACCTTTTGATGGACATTTAGGTAGTTTTCATATCTTGGCAATTGAAAATACTGTTGCAATGATCTTGGATTTACTAATATGTCTTTGTTATCCTGATTTCAATTCTTTTGGATATATGGTGCAGCACCATTTTGCATTCCTACCAACAGAGTGTAAGTTTTTCAATTTCCCATATCTTCACCAATGCTTTTTCTTGCTTTTTTTTTTTTTTTAATAATAGACATACTGACAGGAGTGAGGTGATATCTCACTGTGGTTTTGATTCACATTTTCCTGATGAATAGTAACATTGAACATTTTTCATATTACTGTCAACCACTTCAAGTGTTTTTGAGAAACATCTACTCAAGTTTTTAGTCAAATTTTAATTGCATTTTTCCTTATAGTTGTATTACAGAAGTTTCTTATATATTTTGTAGATTAACTTCTTATCAGATATACAGTTTGCAAATATTTTATCCATTCTGTAGGTTGCCCTTTCACTCTGCCGATTGTTTCCTTTGCTATGTAGAAGCCTTTAGTTTGATATAGTCTCACTTACCTATATTTATTTTTGTTGTCTGTACTTTGGAACCAGTGTCAGGATTCTTCTCTATGTTTTCTTCTAGGAATTTTATAAGTTCTGGTCTTATGGGTAAATCTTTAATATATTTTGAGTTGATTTTTTGTGTATGGTATAAGATAAGGTTTCAATTTTATTTTTTTCTGTATGCTGATAGCCAATTTTTCCATTTGTTGAAGAAACTATATTTTCCCCAGTGTGTGTTATTTCCTTCTAAGATCAGTAACAAAGCAATGATTCTCATTCACACCATCTTTATGTAACACAATACTGGAAGTCCTAGCCAGAGCAATTTGGTAAGAACAAGAAAAAAAGACATTCACATCAGAAAAGAAGTAAAATGTGTCTTGTTTGCAGATGATGCTGTCAAAGGAAATGAAAAAAAAAAAAAAAAGTGCAGCAACTATAGAAATTCCTCAAAATCCTAATGATTTCCCCACCACCAAAGAAAACCTGTTAGAACTGATAATCAAATTCAGTAAAGTTGAAGGATATAAAATCAACAAATAAAAATTAGCTGCATTTATATATCTTAACAATTAACTATCTGAAAAGGAAATTAAGAAAGTCTCACTTACAATAGCATCCAGAAAGAATAAAATACTTATGGAGAAACAACTAGGGAGGTAAAAGACTTGTATACTAAAAGCTATAAAATATTTATGAAATAAATTAAACAAGACACGAACAAATGGAAAAACTTCCAGTGTTCAAGGATTGGAAGAGTTAATATTATTAAAACATTTATATTAAATAAAATAATCTGAAGATTTAATGCAATCCCTATCAAAATCTTGTTGGCAATTTTTACAAAAATAGAAACAAAACAATTCTAAAATTCATATAGAATCACAAAAGGCTATGAATTATCTAAAAAAACTTTGAGAAGGAAAGAAAAATGGAGGCATCACATTTCCTGATTTCAAAACATGTTACATCTTCAAAGTGTTTTTGCCAAGTAACATAACAAATACTTGAGTTCTTGGGATTATGACATGGGCATTTTTTGTGAGACCATTATTCTATCTGCCATAGTATACTTAGAGGAATTGGTCCCTTTCATCTGGGTTATCATACTCATTATTATAAAGTTGCTCATAGTATTCCCTTAAATGTCTTTAAGGGGCATTCTTTTAAAAGACATTCCTTTAATGTCTGTGGGATCAGAGATGTAATCCCCTCTTTTATTAATGATAGTGGTAGTTGTGTCTTCTGTCTTTTTATCTTAGTCACTCTGGTTAGAGATTTATCAATTTTATTGGTCTTTCCAAAGAAACATCTTTTGTGTTCATTAATTTTCCTTCTAATCTTTCTGTTTTCATTTTATTTATGCTCTAACCTTTATTTTCATTTTGTTCTGCTCACTTTTGGTTTAATTTTGCCATCTTCTCTATTTAGATGGCTACTGATTTCATTTTATTTTTTCTTTTCTAATCCAATATTAATTATTTTAAAATTTCCCCAAGCACTGCTTTAGTGCCTTCATCAAATTCTGATATGCTCTATTTTATTCTCTTTTAGTTAAAAATAATTTTAATCCTCCCAAGACTTCCTCTTTGATATATGGATTATTTAGAAGTAATCTAACTTCCAAATATGTGGATACTTTTTAGATAACTTTCTGTTATTGATTTTAGCTCAGCTGTGGTTCTATAATATTCTTTTTAAAGTTTATTTTATGGTCCAGAGCATGATATATCTATGGGAGTGTTCTATGTGTATTTGAGAAGAATGTGTAGTTGGCTGTTGTTTGGTACAGTGTTGTATAAATATCAAAGATAGTGTTGTTCAGATCATCTATAATCTTATTGTATTTTTGCCTATTTATTCTATCAATAACTCAGAAAGAAATGTTGAAGTGTCCAAATTTAATTATGGATTTGCCTTTCTCTCTTTTCAATTCTGTAAGTTTTTTCTTCGTATATTCTGAAGCTCTTTTGTTTGATGCATAATATTTAGGCATAATTGTTACATCTTGGTGAATTGACTCTTCCATCACTATCTAATATCCCTGTTTATATCTGATAATATTCCTTGTTCTGAAGTCGTAAGGGTACAGTTTTTGCTATTCTTCCCTGAAGATTAAGGATTTTCTTCTATAGGAGAGTTTGAGGAGATGGATCTTGGTGGAATTTTGCCCAAGGATGCTTTTCCCTTCCCCTAGCCAGTACCATGAAGAAGATTTTATCAGGATTCCTCTCACCTTCCTAGTGAGAACCTGATAGGGTTCATGGAGCTCTAAGTTTCCCAGAGAGTACTAACCACGATATATTTACCACTCCCAAACTCTTCACCCTCTCACCCTAGCCCATTCTCTCAGCCTTTATCAACTTGTTAATATTTTTACCTGGATCTTCTTACTGTCTTATATGGTAAACAATGATATCTTCTCCAAGTAAGTCAGTGCTAGAGTCTGGTTTCTTGTTGTAGGTGTCAGTCTCTCATTAGATTTTAGGATGTTTGGCTATTGGCTTTAGGGTTGGGATCAGGAAAGTTCCTGATTTTCATTTTCCCCATGATTTTCTTTTCATAAGGATCAGAAAGATGCTCTTTTCAACTCTCTATGAAAGTGAAGTCGCTCAGTCATATCCAACTCTTTGCAACCACATAGAGCGTAGCACCCGCCCCCTCCCCCCCAGGCTCCTCTGTCCATGGGGTTTTCCAGGCAAAAATACTGCAGTGGGTTGCCATTTCCTCCTCCAGGGGATCTTCCCTACCCAGGGATGGAACTCAGGTTTCCCACATTACAGGGAAACTTTACCGTCTGAGCCACCAGAGAATCCTATACATGGAGCTGTCTATATTTCTGAGCAAAAGCCAGAAGTGACATCCACCATGTTTCACTTTCTACTGAGAAATTTCTAGGGATAGACTCCTAGATTTCAAGCAAGGCTACAATAAATATAAATTTATATATTCTCCTATGGTATCAATACTATGTGGGAATTTTCCTGGATTATAGATCCAGTAGAGAGATTACTAGGTCATAGTTTATGTGTGTAGTTAATTTGGCCAGTTCTACCACACTGGTGTCCAGAATGGTTACAGAAGTTTATTTACATGCCTGCATGCGTGCTAAGTTGCTTCAGTTGTGTCCGACTTTTTAGGACCCTATGGAATGTAGCCCAACAGGCTCCTCTGTCCATGCCATTCTTCAGGCAAGAATCCTGGAGTGGACTACCATTCCCTGCTCCAGGGGATCTTACAGACCCAGGGATGGAACCCAGGTCTCCTGCACTGAAGGCAGATTCTTAACCATCTGAGCCATCAGAGAAGCCCTTTTAGCCCCTCAGGCTCTTGGAAAATTCTGCTTCTGAATCAGGTCGTGGTGGTGGTTTAGTTGCTAAGTCGAGTTTGACTCTTGTGACCCCACTGACTGTAGCCCACCAGGCTCCTCAATTCATGACATTTTCCAGACAAGAATACTGGACTGGGTTGCCATTTCCTACTCTAGGGGATCTTACCAACCCAGGAATCGAACCTGGGTCTCTTATGTCTCCTGCATTGGCAGGTTTTTTACCACTAACACCACCTGAGAAGCCTGTCTACATCTACCAATAGTGAATAAAGTATATATTTCCCCCATTCTTGCCAATAAGCAACATATTGCTTCAATTTTCTGCAAATATGAATATAAAGTGGCATAGGATGGTTTTAATGTACATTTCTCTGATTGCTGATGATTTTGACCAAGTTTTCCTATACTTAATCACTGAAGTTTCCTTTTCCTGTCTGTTTTTATTCTTTGCTTATTTTTGATTTATTTTTCTCATTGTTTCATATGTGGTTCAATCGCTTATTTTAGACATTAATCCCTGATCAGCTACAGACATTGCAAATAACTGCAGTCAATAGATTGACTGGAATCATTCACTACATAGAAACCCTTAATCTTGATATAGTCAACCTATCAAATTTTGTCTTGCAATTTTCTTTGGTGCAGGGAAGGGGGAGACTTATGATGTTTTTCTTTATACTTAGGCTACAAAACTTATAGGACTTTTTTGTTTGTTTTATTCTTTTTTTATTCTTTTTTATTTTTTATTTTATTCCATTTATTTTTATTAGTTGGAGGCTAATTACTTTACAATATTGTAGTGGTTTTTGCCATACACTGACATGAATCAGCCATGGATTTACATGTATTCCCCATCCCGATCCCCCCTCCCTTCTCCCTCTCCACCCGATCCCTCTGGGTCTTCCCAGTGCACCAGCCATGAGCACTTGTCTCATACATCCAACTTAGGCTGGTGATCTGTTTCACCCTTGATAATATACATGTTTTGATGCTGTTCTCTCAAAACATCCCACCCTCGCCCACTTCTAGGCATACAAACCGAGGAAACCAGATCTGAAAGAGACAAGTGCACCCCAATATTCATCACAGAACTGTTTATAATAGCCAGGACATGGAAGCAACCTAGATGGCCATCAGCAGACTAATGGATAAGGAAGCTGTGGTACATATACACCATGGAATATTACTCAGTTATTAAAAATAATTCATTTGAATCAGTTCTAATGAGATGGATGAAACTGGAGCCCATTATACAGAGCAAAGTAAGCCAGAAAGATAAAGACCAATACAGTACACTAACACATATATATTGAATTTATAAAGATGGTAATGATAACCCTATACGTAAAACAAAAAAAGAGACACAGATGTACAGAACAGACTTTTGGACTCTGTGGGAGAAAGCGAGTGTGGGATGTTTATTTGTTTGTTTTTCACATTTATGCATTGTTTCAAATCTTGTCATCAACATTTGATTCAGCACACATTAAAACACGTAAATTAGTCTTGAGACTTAGAGGAAAGACAGTACTTTAGCAGTGTTATATAGTATACCATAAAGAACATAAGACTAGGAGTTGGAAAGAAAAAATTCTTGTCCAAACTTTAATACTTACTAGTTGTGACCTTGAACAACAGATAACCTAATTGAACTTGATAATGTTGGACTGGTAAAATGAAGCTAACATCACCAAATATGCCTTACATTGTTATAAAAAATAAATGAGAACTTATTTTGAAAGTACTTTGAAAAACATGTATTGCAGTACAAATATAAAATCATGATGCAGTCAATTTGTATCTTTAGTTTCATTATATTAGTGAGATTTCCTAAACCAGAGGCCAAAGAACAGTTTCAAGGATATTAATTAATGTTCTCAAAAAAGGATTTTTATATTCAGATCAGTCAGAGATTATAAATTATAATTAAAATTAAGCCATTTATTGTGGTACTTCTTTGAACCATCAATACTCTTAATATACAATGAACTTTGCCAATAGTCATGAAATAGTGTGGCTTTTCCACAGCTATTTTCCTCCTCAACTTTTTTTTTTTTTTTTTTTTTTGGTGTGTGTGTGGAATATTTATGAAATAGCTCTCAGAAAGTGTCTTAAAAAATTACATGTTTGGGCAGGGGAAAATTTATGGGAAAAAACACTGGGCATTTTATATTCTAATTTTGCTACTTAGGTGAGACTTTGGGAAAAATGCTTAACCTCTTTAAGAGTCACTTTCTTAACCCTGGAAAACAAGGATAAAGAGTTCCATTGACATTTTTTGTAAGGTACTATATAAGAAGTGGTACTGCATTTGTGATCCTTCACCCATGATCCTGCATAAAACTACTGAACAGAGTTTTTATTATTGTGATATGTGATAATGATATAAGTGTATCTGTCATTCTTTTCAATTGCTATTAACATCTACATCTTTCTTTCTGTGTACTCTTGTTTATTTATTTTTCACTTTCTATATATGATTTCCTAGTACATAGTAGGATGTCAGTAAGTGATGGTGGTGGTGGTTTATATGTGCTTTTTAATATTGTTACTATTATTACTAAGAGTAACAGTGTATACATTGATCTCTGACAGTTAGTTTGTATTCATCACATCTCAACTTTCTTTTCTCTACCTAAGAAAATGAAGTAGAGGTTGGTACTGCTTCTTTGTACCAGGACATCTTTGGTATACTTGCTAATTGTATAACTGAAATCACACATATGCTAGCTGTCATATTCCCTGTATCATTATTTCAGCTACCACTGAAATGAAAATACATGGTGACATTCTTTCTCAAAAACTTTTATGTGGTTGTAATGTAGATAAGTACATAAGATGGGAAATTCCTTCATAAATGAATCTGCATAAAACTTCTGAATGGAGATTTTATTGTGATATGTGATAATGATACAGGTTTATATACCATCCTTTTCAATTATTATTAGCATCTATATCTTCCCTTCTATGTGTTATTTATTTATGTATCACTTTTTATATATGATTTACTTCATTACCTCATTTAAATTCTGAATCCACTCCCCACCTCAAAAACCATTTATTTCACTGAATATTGTTCAGTGAGAAGTTGAATCATCACTCCTTTTGAGTATTGTTCTGAAATTTTTCTAAATCTATGAAGCTACTATCATCAGGGATCAGACTTACAATTATACAGAATCAATTCTGAAGAGTTAAATAATTTTCAATTTGCCAAACAGTGAAAACCACATCCTTCCATAGTAGTCTTACTGTGATATTTTTAAGCCCGATAGATTTAGAAGTGAACCAGAATTCCTTTGAACCTGACCTTTGTAAGATTCCTATGGGGAGAGAGACCCTCAATAGCCATGTCCTGTCACCTTTCAAATGCTCATATTGCCAAATAGTCTTTTCAGTTTGTCTGTGACAATGAGACAAGTGGTTAACAGTGTTTGTCATTTCAATTTTTCACACATCTTCTTTTTGTAACAGTCCTTGCCATTGCAATTTTTCACACATTTCCTCTCTCTCTCTCTTTAGTTCTCACTCTCACGCTCTCTCTTTCTTGTATGTGTGGTCTCTACATGAATGAAAACTACTTTCAGCAGCCAGCTGCCACAGGTCACTCAGTTGTTAGAAAAGCACAGCTTCAGAACTATCAAACAAAATAAAAATAAAGCAAATCACAATGAAGCCAGGTGGCTATGATTAGGCTTGGGTGTCCCACTCTAGGTATACCAAGTTGCTACGGTTTATCAGGAAAGCCTGAGGTAGGAAGACATTTTGCCTCCAATTTTGCAGCCACTCTCATAGGAATACCATCTATCAAAAGATGTTTCCTGAAGCTTACTGTGCAAGGGTTGATTATCAATGAACAGTCAAGGCCAACTCAGTCTGCCTCTTCTTTTGACATTTGTGCAAAGACACATTTGCTACTATGATAGAAGATAATTTGTAGCAGATGTTATGATATACCTGTTCTGAGTGTTATTTATCTACTTACGACCACCCTATGAAATCCAAAACAATATTCTCTCAAGCTCTAGAGAGGTAGTAGGAAGAATAAATCTCATAATTTTGCCCCAAAGAGTGTTTCTTCAAAGAGGGTCAAGAGTAATAGATGAAAAGAAAACAATTGACTGATCTTTGTATTTTATGTCACTAAAGCTACAACGGACAGTGATGTGAATGATCTATCATTTAGGCAGAAAACACGTCCAAAATCAAGTCTATTCTTTTCAGGGAGTAGGATTCCCTCTAAGGCTAGCTAGTCTATTGAGCCTGATTTGCTCCATTTTATTTTTTGGTAGAGTCAGGTGATAGAAAAACAGCATCAAAACATATATATTATCTAGGGTGAAACAGATCACCAGCCCAGGCATGAGACAAGTGCTCGGGCCTGGTGCACTGGGAAGACCCAGAGGAATAGGGTGGAGAGGGAGGTGGGAGGGGGGATCGGGATGGGGAATACAAGTAAATCCATGGCTGATTCATGTCAGTGTATGGCAAAAACCACTACAATATTGTAAAGTAATTAGCCTCTAACGAATAAAAATAAATGGAAAAAAATAAAGAAAAACAGCTTTTGAATGTAACTTTGAAACATGCTGAGTCAGCTTCTCCCGAGGTCTGAGTTACTCCTAGGTGGGTGGTAAGTTAAGCATTTACTTTTTCAGACCTCCAAGCTCTGCTGATATGGGTTTAATAAGTCCTACCCTGAGAGTCTGAAAATGAGAATGCCTGATATACTTCCCTACAGTATCTTTTAGGCCTCAGGAGAATGTGCCTTTTTATTTCTCTCTGTATGAGTTGGTAAATTAAAACAAAGAGATCCTTTAAAATTATTTCAGTCCCAAACATCAGCCCCTGAGATGTACAAAGCTTATATTCACATTGATACAAACTATAGCACAGCCAACGGTTTCCCTTATTACTTGTAACCCCTAACTGCCTTTTCCTGCTGTGGGCTCAGCATCCTAATCCATATAGTGTGTGACCCCTTTGCTTTTGTAGTTCCTGTTGTTCAATAAGGGAAATGAAGCAGCCAGCACTTCACTGTAGGAGTTTCTGTTGCAGTCAAGAACAGCAAGGCCCTTCTAATATTTTACTTCAGTGGGAGGGAGAAAAAAAATCAGTGATCATTTTCACAACACTATAAATTTGCAAACTACTTAGCAGAAATTAAAAGCAAAGTAGAATGATTAAGGAGAGTATAGATTTGAAAAGAAAATTTGAAGGAGTTAAATATTTAAATGAAAGTTAGTTCTGTACTCTTCCTTTAGCCACTTCCACGAAAGCTCTACAAATAATGTTCATGTTGTTTAGTTTTTGTTTGATAGATATTTACTTGTGCCTATAGTAACTAAACACCAAATACTTAATATCCAAACCTTTACTTAGGCATTAGGGATAAAAGCTATCTCAGTTTGGTTAAGACCACAAGCTTCATTGTTTGTCTGTTACGTCAATTAGTAGCTGTGTGATTTTGGAAAGTTATAATCAGCTATACTTTTAGTGTCATTTAGACATAGTTGTATTTATTTTTTCTCCTTTAATTACTGATTTTCTTAAAACTTCACATCACTATTGCGTTTTCATCAAGAATCTGTGTTCATTAAATGCAATAGCTGAAGGGATGACTATAACCCTGGTAAGGCATGTCATTTTGAAGAAGTTTTTAACCGATGTTGATTTCAGTTTTCTAAATTGTAAAATGGAAGTGTTGGATTATAGAGTTTTTGAGAATCTTTCCATTTGAAAATCCTAAGATTACAAGGTTTTGCTTCTCCTTTCAGTGGAAGAAATTAAGCCCCTAGATCAACTGAGAATGAGAAAATAAATCATTTTTCAATAATTTCTTGTGTGCCTGTGCTCATGCTCAGTCACTCAGTTGTGTCCGACTCCTCGCGACTCAATGAAGTGCAGCACGCCAGGCTCACCCGTCCACTGTCTCCCGGAGTTTGCTCAGATCCATGTCCATTCAGTCAGTGATGCCATCCAACCATCTCATCTTTTGTTGTCCCCTTCTCCTCCTGCCATCTTTCCCAGCATGAGTCTTTTCCAATGAGTCGGTTCTTCACATCAGATGGCCAAATTATTGGAACTTCAGCATCAGCATTTCCAATGAATATTCAAGATTGATTTCCCTTAGGATTGACTGGTTTTGATCTCCTTGCTGTCCAAATTTTTCTCTGTACAGTCAGGACTTGTGTATTATCAACTGCATGTTTGCAAACCCCTTTGGCTAACTCCTTGAAACATCATAACATTCTGAGTTAGCTGCCACTATCGTCTATTCATGAAATGCCCATAACACTTAACCAAATATATCAGGAAAGGAATCTTCTAAACATTAAAAAAAAAAAAATCTAAATGACTTGAAGTGATCTACTTCACTGTTCCCTCTGTTCTTATGATGCATTAACAATTTATAATTTCATTCCTTATTTTTTCTTGTTATGATCATGTCTAAGAAAAGTTTTATTTCAAGAAGCAAGTGGACCTTTGTTTTTATCTATCTCTTCTTCACTTTAGAATCTTATCACAATCTCAGCACAATCACTCGATGAAATTGTTTTTATATTGAAGGCTTGCAATGCCACCTTGTGGATAAATGATGGCAGCAGTGAGCTACACAAAAGTACTTTCAACCCCTGTGTGATTCAAGTCGATGTATGACAAAAATCACCACAATATTGTAAAGAAAGTATCCTCCAATTAAAATAAACTAATTAATTTAAAAAAGAGTACTTTCATATATTTTCTAGGAAATATGCTGAAATTTGTATCCTTTTAATTTCTCAAGTTTTAATTCAAGGTTTTACTTCCTAGACCAAAAATTAGTCACAGCCTGTGTCCTGCTTTGTCTTCTTAAAATAGTAGTTGAAGAATAGACCGTTTTGTTGCTGCTGATAGCTTATGCTGGGTATTAATTTAAAATGCACAGCTCATCCAAATGATCACATCAGAAGTTTCTGCTTTAATAATATATAGAGAGTGATAATTAAAAGAACTGAGTTTCAATGACAGATTTGTGATTGCTTTTTTCTGTTATCCTTATGGATAATTTCTATATATAAAAAGTAAGAATTTCTTGCTTTGATCATAGTTAAGTAATATACATATATAATTATTTATAATAGGTTTTAGAATCAAACTCAAACTCTTTGCAGTGGTATAGTGTATTCCATATCCTGAATGATCCTCTCACTTTCTCCTACTGTAAACACCTAGAATTGCTGAATAAAATAAAAACTAAAACAAATGTATCAATGAAGTGAAAATCTAGACATACTCAGAGATCAAACAGTAAATGAAAATAGAAACTCAAAGAAGATATCCAGGCATCAAATTTACCTTTTACCTTAAAGACATTTGCTAAAGCTAGGAACTTTGATTTTCATATCTTCTTAGTGTGAGGTACAATGACTAGAGGCTGGAGAAAACCGATCTATTAAAGTTAGCAATTTTAATCAGATATCTTTGGCAAACAGGGACAAATGACAATAAAAAAAAAAAGTTACCCCAGGTAGAGAGGGACAGATGACAATAAAAAATGGTCCAATAGTTAAGAATTGGCCTGCCAATGCAGGGGACATAGTTTTGATCCCTGGTTTGGGACGATTCCACATTGCCTGGGATAACTAAGTCTGTGCACCACACTTACTGAAGCCCATGTGTCCTAGAGTCCATGCTCTGCTACAAGAGAAGCCACTGCAATGAAAAGCCTGCTCACCATGACTAGAGAGTAGCCCCCACTTGCCACAACTAGAGAAAGCCTGCACACAAGCAACAAAGACCCAGCGCTCCCAAATAAAGCATTTAAAAAAAATTTAAAACTCAGTCTGTATAATACCACTAGGAAAAGAAAAAACTGACTATGTGGGTATATGAAGACTGTCTGTACTACTTGCAAATTTTCTATAAATACAGATATTCTAAAGTAAAACATTTGTTTACAGAAAATTGTATGAGTTGTATTGTAATAAATATAATGAATATGAAAATAAGTGAATATATAGATTGATCTAAATAAATAATCTGTAATAGAGCATGGAAAAATAAAAGGTGGAAAATTATAAGCAGTATTTTAAAAGACGTGGTGGACAGTGTGAGAAGCCATAAAATTAGGCTATTGGAAATTTAAAGGAAACTATTGTAAAAATGAAGAAACTTTGTTTGCATACAAAATGTTATTGAGAGCTTATGAAAGGTGGCAGCATATCGATTCAAAAATCCAAGTGTATTCTAAGCAGGTTAAATTAAAAAGATCTGTATCTACATAAAAAGGAAAGTAAAAGTGCTAGTTATTGTCTGTCTGACTCTGTGATCCCATGAACTGTAGCCCGCCAGTCTCCTCTGTCCTTGGAATTCTCCAGGCAAGAATACTGGAGTAACCTTCTCCAGGGGATCTTCACAACCCAGGGATCAAAGTGGGGTTCTCCTGAATTGTAGGCAGATTCTTTACCATCTGAGTCACCAGGAAAGTCCATCAAGTGTTAAGGTATAGAAAATGGACAGTTGCTAATCAAGTAATATAGTTATTTAGTTATGCAAGATGAAAAAAAATCTAGATATCTGCCATACAATATCTTGCCTATAGATAACAATTCTTTATTTTACACTTAAAAATCTATTAAATGACTAGATTTCATCTTAATTGCTCCTACCAGAAAAAAGTAAAGGTAAAGATACAAGCTGTTACTGGATCTAGGGTAGTCAGGACCTGGGAAAAGACTCCACCTATAGACTCAGAGGCAACCCTGGGGCCTAAGGTGCAACCCAGGAAGTGTAGTGGAGCCATTGGCATTTGCTCAAGTGGCACTCAAGAAGCAGCCCAGACTTCTGACAGCAGCAGAGCTGAATTTCTGAGACAGCCTTGCTGTATACTCCAGACTGATATAAGTCAAGCAAAGGGTTTGGCCTTGCCGACTCCACACTAAAGCTATCACAAGATCTGGAGCAGCTACAACAGGGGGAAAGACATGACCTTATGCAGAGTCTGAGGGGAGCTGTGGAGGCTTACAAAGGCAGAGTATCAGACCTCTGTAAGCACATTAGCCCCACCTGCTTCTGCACACCCCTCTTTTGGGGTAAAGGTTCCTGTGTGAGGAGGAAAACAATCACACACTTAAAAAGAACAAAACCAGCTTGAGCCTGACCCTCAGGGCTCATGTTTCAGTCACCTGGGGATAGGCCCTGACCCTGGCAGGGTGGTGATGGCCATTGAATATGGGGGAAATCATTCCCCATAATCTAAGGCTCTAGCTTTTCTATCAGCAGCCACACACCCTACTAAGTTGATAGCTTCACAACTCACTAAGTTGATAGTGAGGGAAAGATGTAGGTGGTATTCATATAAAATCCAACCCTCCCACCTAAGGCACTGGGCACATGGAGTCAGCTTGTGAATGCTCCCAGATAAGAACATCCCTTCAAGGCCATGACAGGTAACTATATTACTTAAATTTATAGAGGCAGAGAAAGGTAAGTAAAGTGAAAATGCAGAAGAACTACTTTCAATTTAAAAAGCAAGAGAAAAAAACCTGGAAAAAATGAAAAAAAAAAGTAACTTATCAAAGAATACAAAACATTGGTATAAAAATAGTTTATTAGTGAAGTTCCGTTCAGTTCAGTTGCTCAGTCCTGTCCGACTCTTTGCGACCCCAGCATGCCAGGCCTCCCTGTCCATCACCAATTCTCGGAGTTCACTCAAATTCATTTTCATCAAGTACAGTGAAGTCATCCAGCCATCTCATCCTCTGTTGTCCCCTTCTCCTCCTGCCCCCAATCCCTCCCAGCATCGGGGTCTTTTCCAATGAGTCAACTCTTTGCATGAGGTGGCCAAAGTATTGGAGTTTCATCTTCAGCATCAGTCCTTCTAAGGAACACTCAGGACTGATCTCCTTTTTGACGGACTAGATGGATCTCCTTGCAGTCCAAGGGACTCTCAAGAGTCTTATCCAACACCACAGTTCAGAAGCATCAATTTTTCGGCGCTCAGCTTTCTTCACAGTCCATCTCTTACATCCATACATGACCACTGGAAAAAACATAGCCTTGACTAGATGGACCTTTGTTGGCAAAGTAATGTCTCTGCTTTTTATATGCTGTCTAGGTTGGTCATAACTTTCCTTCCAAGGAGTAGGCGTCTTTTAATTTCATGGCTGCAATCACCATCTGCAGTGAATTTGGAGCCCCCCCAAAATAAAGTCTGACACTGTTTCCACTATTTCCCCATCTATTTCCCATGAAGTGATGGGACCAGATGCCATGATCTTAGTTTTCTGAATGTTGAGTTTTAAGTCAACTTTTTCACTCTCCTCTTTCACTTTCATCAAGAGGCTTTTTAGTTCCTCTTCACTTTCTGCCATAAGGGTGGTGTCATCTGCATATCTGAGCTTATTTATATTTCTCTTGGCAGTCTTGATTCCAGCTTATGCTTCTTCCAGCCCAGCATTTCTCATGATGTACTCTGCATATAAGTTAAATAAGCAGGGTGACAATATACAGCCTGGACGTACTCCTTTTCCTATTTGGAACCAGTCTGTTGTTCCATGTCCAGTTCTAACTGTTGCTTCCTGATCTGCATATAGGTTTCTCAAGAGATGGGTCAGGTGGTCTGGTATTCCCATCTCTTTCAGAATTTTCCACAATTTATTGTGATCCACACAGTCAAAGGCTTTGGCATACTCAATAAAGCAGAAATAGATATTTTTCTGGAACTCTCTTGTTTTTTCGATGATCTGGCAGATGTTGGCAATATGATCTCTGGTTCCTCTGCCTTTTCTAAAACCAACTTGAACATCTGGAAGTTCACGTTTCACTTATTGCTGAAGCTTGGCTTGGAGAATTTTGAATATTATTTTGCTAGTGTGTGAGATGAGTGCAATTGTGTGGTAGTTTGAGCATTCTTTGGGATTGCCTTTCTTTGGGATTGGAATGAAAACACTTTTTCCAATTCTGTGGCCACTGATGAGTTTTCCGAATTTGCTGGCATATCGAGTGCAGCAATTTCACAGCATCATCTTTTAGGATTTGATATAGCTCAACTGGAATTTCATCACCTCCACTAGCTTTGTTTGTAGTGATGCTTTCTAAGGCCCACCTCTCTTCACATTCCAGGATGTCTGGCTCTAGGTGAGTGATTACACCATCGTGATTATCTGGGTCGTGAAGATCTTTTTTGTACAGTTTTTCTGTGTATTCTTGCCACCTCTTCTTAATATCTTCTGCTTCTGTTAGGTCCATACCATTTCTGTCCTTTATCGAACCCATCTTTGCATGAAATGTTCCCTTGGTATCTCTAAGTTTCTTGAAGAGATCTCTAGTCTTTCCCCTTCTGTTGTTTTCCTCTATTTCTTTGCACTGATCACTGAGGAAGGCTTTCTTATCTCTTCTGGCTATTCTTTGGAACTCTGCATTCAAATGGGAATATCTTTCTTTTTCGCCTTTGTTTCACTTCTCTTCTTTTCACAACTTTTTGTAAGGCCTCCTCAGACAACCTTTTTGCCCCTTTGCATTTCTTCTCCATGGGGATGGTCTTGATCACTGTCTCCTGTACAATGTCATGAACCTCCATCCATAGTTCATCAGGAACTCTGTTTATCAGATCTAGTCCCTTAAATCTGTTTCTCACCTCCAATGTATAGTCAGAAGGGATTTAATTTAAGTCATGCCTGAATGGTCTAGTGGTTTTCCCTACTTTCTTCAATTTAAGTCTGTATTTGGTAATAAGGAGTTCATGATCTGAGCCACGGTCTGCTCCTGGTCTTGTTTTTCCTGACTGTATAGAACTTCTCCATCTTTGCTGCAAAAATATAATCAATCTGATTTCAGTGTTGACCATCTGGTGATGTCCATGTGTAGAGTCATCTCTTGTGTTGGAAGAGGGTGTTTGCTATGACCAGTGCATTCTCTTGGCAAAACTCTATTAGTCTTTGCCTTGCTTCATTCCGTACTCCAAGGCCAAATTTGCCTGCTACTCCAAGTGTTTCTTGACTTCCTATTTTTGCATTCCTTCCCCCTATAATGAAAAGGACAGCTTTTTGGGGTGTTAGTTGTAAAAGGTCTTGTAGGTCGTCATAGAACCGTTCAACTTCAGCTTCTTCAGCATTACTGGTTGTGGATTAGGCTTGGATTACCATGATATAGAATGGTTTGCCTTGGGAATAAGCAGAGATCATTCTGTCATTTTTGAGATTGCATCCAAGTACTGCATTTTGGAATCTTTTGTTGACCATGGTGGTTACCCCATTTCTTCTAAGGGATTCCTGCCCCCGGTAGAAGATATAATGGTCATCTGACTTAAATTCACCCATTCCAGTCCATTTTAGTTTGATGATTCCTAGAATGTCAACATTCACTCTTGTCATCTCCTGTTTGACCACTTCCAATTTGTCTTGATTCATGGTTCCAACATTCCAGGTTTTTATGCAATATTGCTCTTTACAACATTGAACCTCGCTTCTATCACCAATCACATCCACAACTGGGTACAGTTTTTGCTTTGGTTCCATCCCTTCATTCATTCTGGAGTTATTTTCCCACTGATTTCCAGTAGCATATTGGGCACCTACCGGCCTGGGGAGTTCCTCTTTCAGTATCCTATAATTTTGCCTTTTCATACTGTTCATGGGGTTCTCAAGGCAAGAATACTGAAGTAGTTTGACATTCCCTTCTCCAGTGGACCACATTCTGTCAGACCTCTCCACCATGACCCATCTGTCTTGGGTGGCCCCACATGGCATGGCTTAGCTTCACTGAGTTAGACAAGACTGTGGTCCATGTGATCAGATTGGCTAGTTTTCTGTGATTATGGTTTCAGTGTGTCTGCCCTCTGATGCCCTCTCACAACACCTACCATCTTACTTGGGTGGAGATAATTGATTTAAACACAGATAATTTTAACAAAGAACTAGAAAATAAAAAAAGACCCAATCTAAAATAGATAATTGAATATATGAGATAAAAGCCCTCTAGAAGCAATGATCGACTAAATGGACCTGAATTTGAGCAAATTCTGGGAGATAGTGAAGGACAGAGAAGACTGACATGCTGCAGTCCATGGTGTTGCAAAGAGTTGGGCATGAGTGAGCAACTGAACAACAACAGGAGCAGTGAACAGAAAACTAATTGGCACAAAAGAACACATAAGTGATCTGAAAGAATAGTAGGAATCACCCAATCACAATATCAAATAGAAAGACAAATGAAACAAACAAATGAATGTAATGTATGAGATCTCTGAGATAACATCAGATATGGCAACATTCACATGATATTGGTCCAGAGGGTAAGAGAGTGAAAAAATTATCAAAAATGTATTTGAATAAATTATAGCTGAAAAATTCCCAAATCTAAAGGAGACAGATATCGACATTCAGAAAGCAAGGACAGTCCCAAACATAATTAATTGAAACAAACCTTCAAGAAGATATATCATAATTAAAATGGGAATAATTAAATATTAAAAAAATATTTTAAAGGCATTGAGAGAAAGAGTCATATAAAGGAATCTCATAAGCTATCAGTCAAATTCTTTTCAGAAAATTTGCAATCCACAAAGGAGTGACACAATACAAAATGCTGAAAGAAAAAAAAAAAACTTGTAAACTAGGGTACTTTACCAGCAATGTATCATTTAGAATGGAAGGAAAGATAAATAACTTCACTGACAGGAAAAGACTAAAAGAATTCAGTGATATAGAACATATCTTAAAAGAAATGCTGAAGTATTTTCTTTAAATGGAAAACAGGCAAGAATAATTTGGAAAGAGAAAATCCCAGTAGGTAGGCCAAACATATAGTAGGATTGAAGATCACTTGCATAAGGTAATATGTAGATTAAAAGACAAAAAATTGTAAAAGCAACTATAGTTATGATAAGCAATAAAGGCACAAGCATGAATATGTAAAATATAACATCAAAATAAAAAAATTGTGGACTGGAGAAGTAAAATGCAGATATTTTAGAATGTATTTTAACTTAAATGACTATCAGTTTAAATTAAGTAAATATAATTGCAGGTCAACATATATGAATCCCATAGCAACCATACATCAAAAACCTACAATAGATACACAAAAAGTAAAAATAAATGAAACTAAACTTACTATAAATAAATAAATAAATCAAAATGGGAGAAACAAAAGGAAAAATAAATGGGTATAGAAGACTCACAAAAACAACTGGAAAACAAGTAATAAAATGACAATATGTACGTACCTATCAGTTTAAATGTCAATGCACTAAGCAAAGGAATAAAGTGGCCAATTGGATTAAAAAATAAGACCCTTTAATATGCTGCCTATAAGAGACTCACTTCAGGGCTAAAGACAGAAACAGAGAGAAAGTGAGGGGATGGAAAAAGATATTTCATGCAAACAGAAATGACAAGTAAACCGAAGTAGCAATATTCACACTAGATAAAATAGATTTTTAAACAAAGGCTATAACAAAAAAAGAAAAATGAAGAGCATTATATAGTCATAAAGGGATCAACACAAGAAGATCACATTATATTTTTTTTAATATATACACACTCATCACCTAAATATAAAAAGAAAATACTCAGAGACATAAAGAGATAGATTGATACTAATGTATTAATAGTAGGGCACTTTAACACTACATTGGAATCAATGGGAATAACATTCAGACAATCAATAAGGGAGCAGTGCTCTTAAATGAAGTAATAGGTCAGTTGGACTTAATTTATATCTACAGAGAATTATATTCAAAACAGCAGAATACATATTCTTTTCAAATCCACATGAAAGGGTCTCTACAGAAGAAACCTCAAGGAGTTTAAAACAATAGAAATTATACTACTCATTTTTTTCCCCAAACATAATTGTATAAAACTAGAAATCAACTACAGAAAGGAAAACAGGAAAAGGACAGACTTGTGGAGACTTAACAACATGTTACTGGAAAAAAAAAAAAAAAAAAAACATTAAATCAATGATGAAATAAAATCAAGAAATCAGAAAAATCATCAAAATATAAACGGAAGCAGAACTTTCTAAAAACTATAAGATGCAGCAAAACAATTTTAAGAGGGATGTTAAAAGTGATATAGGTCTTCAAGAAACAAGAAAAATCTCAGACAACCTAAACTACCACCTAAAAGAATCAGAAGAGAACAAAGCCCAAAGTCAGCAGAAGGAAGGAAATAATAAAAATCAGCAAGGAAATAAATAAAACAGAGACCAAGAAAATAATAGAAAAGATAAATGAAACAGAGCTATTTTTTGAAAAGATAAACAAACTAAATAAACCTTTTGGTAGGCTTCCTGGATGGCTCAATGGTAAAGTATCTACCTACAATGCAGGAGACACAGGAGATCCAGGTTTGATCCCTGGGTCAGTAAGATGCCCTGGAAGAGAAAATGGCAACCCACTCTAATATTATTGCCTGGCAAGTCCCATGGACAAAAGAGCCTGGTGGGCTACAGTCCATGGGGTTGCTAAGAGTCAGACACGACTAAGAACAGAGCACACCTTGTTGGGCTCACCAAGAAGAAAAGAGAGAGAAACCAAATAAAATAAGAAATGAAAGACAAATAGCAATCAACACAACAGCTAGCAAAATTATAAGAGAGTACTTATATGCCAACAAATTATACAACCTAGAAGAAATGGACAAAATTCTAGAAACATGCAGTCTGCCAAGTTTGAATCAAGAAGAAACAAATTGAACAGACCAATCACTAGAAAAGAAATTGAACTTGTGATAAAAGTTCGTAGGAAACAAAAGTCCAGGACCAGACAACTTCACAATGGGATTCCATTAAACATATAAAGAACTAATACCTACCCTTCTCAAGCTATTAAAGAAAAATGAAGACAATAGGACACTCTCAAATTCATTCTCTGATGCCACAACTACCCTGATACCAGAACTAGACAAAGCACTACAAAAAAGCACAGGCCAGTATATTTGACTAATATAGCTTTAAAAATCCTCAAAAAAATATTAGCAAGTTGAATATAATGATATATAAAAAGGATCATACACCATGATTAAGTTGGATTTATTCCAAGGTCAGAAGGGCATTTCAACACTCACCAATCAATATTATATACCACCTTAACAAAAGGAAAAATGAAAAATGACATGACCATCTCAACAGAAGCAGAAAAAGAATTTGACAAAATTCAACATCCATTCATGGTAAACACTCTCATCAATATGTGTATAGAGGGAATATATCTCAACATAATAAAGGTCACTTACAATTAAATTGCAGCAAATCTCATACTCAGAGATGAAAACCTGAAAACTTTCCCTCAATTTCAGGAACAAGACAAGAATGGCCACTCTTGCCACTTCTATTTAACATATTATTGTTAGTCCTAGACACAGTAATCAGAAAAGAAAAAGAAACAAAACACATCCATTTTGGAAGAGAAGTAAAATTTTCACTATTTGCAGATGACATGATACTTCATATAGGGAACACTAAAGTATCCAACCAAAAAACTTATAACTAATAAAGTGAATTCAGAAAGATTGTAGGATAAAAAGACTAATATACATAAATTTGTTGTTTCTATACACTAAAATTGAAATATCAGAAGAAAAAAAACTCATTTAAAATTGCATCAAAAAGAATAAAATACCTAAGAATAAACTTAACCAATGAGGTAAAAGACCTACACTTTGAAAACTATAACACACTGATGAAATTGAACATGACACAAAGAAATAGAAAGATACAGAGTGCTCTTGGATTGGAAGAATTAGCATTGCTAAGATGGCCATACTTTACAAAAATCTACAGATTTTGTGCAATACCTATCAAAATATTCATGACACTTTTAAAAGAACTATAATATATAATCATACAGTTCATATGGAGCCACAAAATACTCTGAATTACTAAAGGAATCTTGATTTTAAAAAAGAAAAGAAAAACAATATGCTGGAGATATGATGCTCCCTGACTTCAGAGTATGCTACAAAGCTACAGTAATAAAAACAGCATGGCACTGGCACAAAACTAAACACAGAGATAAATGGAACAAAAATAAACTCATGCACCTATGGTCAATTAGTCTATGACAAAGGAGACATGATATACGGAAGAAGAAAGGTATTCGCTTCAACATGTGTTGTTAGAAAAACTGTAAGTCACATGTAAAAGCATGTGATGGTACATTCCTTCACACCATAAACAAAAATAAATTCAAAATGGTTCAATGATCTAAATGTAAGAATGAAAACCAGAAAACCCATAAAACTCTCAGAAGAGAATGCAGGCAGAACACTCTTTGACATGTCATAACAAAATTGTATTGAATTAATCTTCTAAGGCAAAAGAAATAAAGTTAAGAATAAACAAATAAGATCTGGTTAATCTTACAAGCTTTTGCATAGCAAAGAAAACTATTGACAAAGCAAAAACACAGCCTAGTGGTGAAAGAAAATATTTGCAAATGATGTGACTGTCAAGGGATTATTATCCAAAGTATACAAAAAGTTCATAAAACTCAATAAAAAAAAAAAAACAAGCAAAAAGCAACCCAATCAATAGGTGATCAGAGATCAGAATAGATTTTTTTTTTCAAAAAAAAAGCACATTAAGATGACTAACAAGCTTGTGAAAAGATGCTCACATCAATTATTAGATAAATGCAAATCAAAACAAATATGAGGTATCACCTCACACCTGTCATAATGGCTATCATCCAAAACTCTACAGATAACAAATGTTGGAGAGGATATGGAGAAAAGCAAATCCTGAATACTATTGATGTGAATGTAAATGGTACAGACACTGGAAAACAATATGGAGATTACTTTAAAAACACTAAAATTAAATATTGGAGTTACTATATGATTCAGCCATTTCAATCCTGAGTACATATCCAGAAAAAAGTGAAGAGAGTAATTTCAAAAGATAAATATACTCCATAAATGTTCATAGCTGCAATATTTAGAATAGCTAAGACATGGGAGCAACACAAGTGTCCATGAACAGTAAATTTTATTAAGAAATATGGTGTGTGTGTATATATAATATAATATAATATAATGAAATATTACACAACTGTAAATAAATAATGAAATAATGCCATTTGTAGCAACATGAATGGGCCTGGAAAATATCATGCTTTGTGAAATAAGTCAGACAGGAAAAGACAAACATTGCATGATATCACTTATATGTAGACTCCAGAAAGACTAGAAATGAATGTATATGTAAAACAGAAACAGACTCATAGGTATAGAAAGCAAATTTGTGATTACCAAAGAAGAAAGGAAAGGTGTGAGAGACAAATAACGTCTATGATATTGACAGATACAAATTGCCATATACATATAATATAGAAAAGCAGCAAGGATATAATCCATATATAGGAAATTATAGCCATTATCTTGTAGGAACCTATAATTGAGTATAATCTGCAAAAATGCTGAACCAATATGCTGTACACCTGAAGCTAACATAATAAATCAAGTATTCTTCCATTAAAAATATAAAAGATGTCAAAAAAACTAATTTAAGGAACTGCATTAGGATTTTTCGTGGTAATGCTTAAAAAATTAAAAATCAAAGTGAATAAATTTGTAAAAATATTAGAAAGAAAATTACAATGGCAAATCATCTAAATGAACAGAAGAATGTAAGCAAAAATATTTCAGGACAAATAGAAAACAGAAAGTTAGATAATCAAAATAAATAAAAACATATCACCAACTCAAATAAGTGCAAGTTGTCCAAATATTCCAATTAAAAGACAAACTTTGTCAGTTTGGATAAAATTAAAATATAAGAAAACAAGATCCAGCTGTATGCTGTTCAGCTGACACAGAATAAACAAAAGACTAGTGAAGAATTAAAAGTAGAGAAATGAGATATAATATATACCAGAAAAATAACAAGCAAAATGAAAGTGTATGCATTTATTTTAATATCAAACTATATAGACTTACAGATTTTAGGGCCAAAATTAATTGGTGGAGATAGTATATAAAAGATACAATTCACAAACATAGACACATGCACACACACACACACACCAAAATTGAACTTACATGCATTTAATTGCATAGATTTAAATACCTGATGCAAAAAAATGATATAACAACAGGCAGGAACAACTCATTCCATCATTATGTTCAGACATTTTTAAATTCACATAACATGACTTGCCTCTGACCATATCCTCCAAGAGATAATTGCATCTTTTCATTAGCTTTATTTTTGATCATTTTATTGTACTTATCAATATGAAGGGATGATTAAACATTTAATGACTAAAACTAAAAATAGACTTTTAAGCTAGAAACAATATATCCAGGTTCATTCAGATACTTGTCCTAAGACTGCAAGTTTTCATAACTTAGATGAATGTAATGCAATTAATTAGTATGAAATGAGATTTGAATATGTGAGTTGAAATTTTGTTCTGAGAAGTGATAAACTCCATTCTTGACCAATCTTTAGTCACCACTCTATTCTGGCTCCTCTGAACCCTCTTCTAAACTAGGTCTTGATCTTGACTGGCTCAGCCCAATTTTAGCAG
Organism: Muntiacus reevesi; assembly: GCF_963930625.1. Lineage (NCBI taxonomy): Eukaryota > Metazoa > Chordata > Mammalia > Artiodactyla > Cervidae > Muntiacus > Muntiacus reevesi. Next base: position 84,074,060 of record NC_089271.1, on the reverse strand, counting down.
AGAATTCTGCTAAGTCAGTTTAATGAGAATTCTACCGCCTCTCGATATCTGATCAAATTCTTCACTACCCCCATCCCTAATTCTAAGCCTTTGGCCTTCTTTTAGTAAGAATTCTATTAGGTAAGTTTAGGAAGAATTCCTCTACTCACTATCTAATCTAGTTCTCCATCCACTGATACCCTTACTTTGATACTTAGATATTAATCTCCAGCTGTATTTGTTGTATTTGGAGTTGAGTTCAATCTCTTCTCTACTGCCGTAGTCATGACCTCTATTGCAATTATTTTAAATAAAGTTTTCCTTATTTTTTTTAAGTATCAGAATAGCTTTGTGTTATAAAAGACTGTGATTGGGAACCACCAGCATAATCATTTAACAACAAAGACAATTTAAATGGTTTTGTCTTTTCCCCCCATTATAATGGGTCTTAAAAATGATAAGAACGTGTAAGGAATAGTGATTTTTGGTGGTGCTAAGGCATGATAGGATGTGGGTCTCTGTCACAAGGAGTTTAGATGTGACCATAAAGAAATAACTATGTTACTGGTACATTAGTGCCACATTTTGTAATGTCCATAAAGAAATAGAATGACTGGAAAAGTCAGATGTGTTTAGTGCTAGATTTGTTTAATGATGTTAGATTTTTATAAATTTACCCTTATAACTATTTTTAAAAAGAAAATTGTTACAAAGCCTTTAGAAATACAAAAGAACACAATTCTGTATTATAAATCTGAAAATTGTTAGCATTATATCTACTTTTTTGAATCACTTATTCACAGATTTTTATTGAATGCTTAACTGTGTTGCCAGGTACTGTCTTATGCAACTGGGATACAATTATGAGCAAAACAGAAAAAAAATCCATGTGTCTTGAAATTTAGAGGGTAGTAAAGGATTCTGATAATAAATAAATATTTGATTACAGTTCCAATAAATTCTAGGGATAAATTGTACACAGTGCTTGGTGAATATGTAATAGTAGGATGTCTAGAGTAATCAGAGAGGGCTTTCCTGACTAGGTAATTTTTGAACTGAGATCATAAGAAGAAGAAATAGTTAAATAATCTTGAAGCACGTTAGGAAAGACCAAGTCTTCCAGGCAAGAGGAACACTGTAAAAATTCCTTTCACAGGAAGGAGTGTGGTGACTTTGAAGAACTGAAAGAAAATGAATGTGACTAAAATATAGAAAAGGTGATAATAGTTCAAGATGAAACTAGAAAGACATTCAAATTTTTATAGACCATATTATGTTGTTGTTGTTCAGTCACCTAGTCATGTCCAACCCTTTGCAACTCCATGGACTGCAGCACGTCAGGCCTCCCTGTCCTTCACCATCTCTTGAAGTTTGCCCAAGTTTATGTTCATTGCATTGGTGATGCCAACCAGCCATCTCATCTTCTGATGCCCTCTTCTCCTTCTGTCCTCAATGTTTCCCAGAATCAGGGGCTTTTCCAATGAGTCAGGTGTTTGCATCAGATGACCAAAATACTGGAGCTTCAGCCTCAGCATCAGTCCTTCCAATGAGTATTCAGGATTGATTTCCCTTAAGATTGACTGGTTTGATTGCCTTGCTGTTCAAGGGATTTCCAGGAGTCTTGTAGAGCACCACACTTCAAAGACATCAGTTCTTTGATGCTCTGCCTTCTTTACTGTCCAGCTCTCACAACCCTGCATGACCACTGGAAGACTAGCCTTGACTATATGAACCTTTGCCAGCAGAGTAATTTCTCTGCTTTTCAACACACTGTCTAGGCTTGTCATTGCTTTCCTACCAGGAAGCAATTGTCTTTTGATCTCATGGTTGCAGTCACCATCTGTAGTGACTTTAGAGCCCAAGAAGAGGAAATCTGTGACTACTTACACCTTTTCCCCTTCTATTTGCCATGAAGTGATGGGGCTGGATGCCATGATCTTGTTTTTTTTTTTTTTTTTTTTTTTTAATTTAGTTTTAAGCTAGCTTTTTCACTCTTCTCCTTCACCCTCATCTAGAGGCTCTTTTGTTCCTCTTTGCTTTCTGCCATTAGAGTGGTATCATCTGAATATCTGAGATTATTGATGTTTCTCTCACCTATCTTGATTCCAGCTTGTAACTCATCCAGGCCAGCCTTTCCCACGATGTGCTCAGCATATAAATTAAACAAACAGGTGACAGCAGAGAACCCTGTCATACTCCTTTCTCAATCTTGAACCAATCAGTTATTCCATACAGGGGTCTAACTGTTGCTTCTTGACCTGTATACAGGTTTCTCAGGAGACAGGTAAGACGGTCAGGTATTCTCATCTCTTTAGGAGCCTTTTACAGTTTGTTATGATCGATACAGTCAAAGGCTTTGACATAGTTGATGAAGAAGAGATAGATGTTTTCCTGGAAATCCTTTGCTTTTTCTATGATCCAGCGAATGTTGGCAATTTCATCTCTGGTAGCTCTGCCTTTTCTAAACCCAGTTTGGACACCTGGAAGTTCTTGGTTTGCATAATGCTGAAGCCTAACATGCAAAATTTTAAGCATGACCTTACTAGCATGGGAAATGAGTTCAATTGTCCAATGGTTAGAACATTCTTTAATACTACCCATGTTATAGACCGTGTTATAGAGTTTAGTAAGCTTCCTAATGGGATACTATTTCAAATACTATTTAAGGGCTTTAAGGTGCTGAAATGTTTAAAGGAGCATGATGATGGGCTGTGGTGACATGAACAGATGCACATTTTGAAAAGATTATCCTAGCTAGCTTCAGAACCTGAGACAGCTTAGAAGAGGGCAAGAATCTCTTCATGGTTGCTTCAAATAAAGAAAGACAGTGGATGTTGAAAAGCAAATGGATAGATATGAGAGACAGGAAATAAAAGCAATACCATTTATATACATATAGAAAGTGAGGAGGAATGAAGTGTCAGGAATTAGTGCTAGGTTTTAAAATGCAGGAATAGTGATGCTATTTACTATATAGGGGACATTAGAAGAGGACCTGTTCCTTTACTACCCAGGCAGATGGTGGTGTGCTAATGTGTGATATTTGGGCCCTTTTGAGGTTTAGGAACTTTTTAGTTATCCAAGTGGAAGTCTCTCAGTTATGCCCAGCTCTTTGCTATCCTATGGACTGTAGCCCACCAGGTTCCTCTGTCCATGGAATTTCAAAGGCAGGAATATTGAAGTGGGGCCATTTCCTTCTCCAGGGAATCTTCCCAATCCAGAGATCAAACTCCCATTTCCTGAACTGGCAGGTGGGAAGTCCCTTACTTATACAAACATTAAGTGTTAAAAAAGGTAATTGAACTGTAAGGGTCTGGAGTATCAAAAGAGAGCTCTGAGCTAGAGACAAAATTTTGGAAGTCATGAATGCCATCAATGCCAATAGTACAGATGTGATTTCCTTGTGAAACATATAAAGTGAGAAGAAATGTATATAAATGTATTTAATATATGCTAGCATTTAGTGACCAAATGGCAATGCTTGAAACTACAATGAAACTTAAAGGAATAGCCATAAGCAAATGAGGAAGATCAGAGAAGTATGTTAACATGAAAGCCAAGGAAGAGATAATTATTTTATAATATATAACATTTGTAAATACTGTTTATTAAATGTGTGCTAGTCAAGATACAACTGAAGAGATTATGAATTCAGTAGCTGGGATCAGCCTGTCTGAGTATTCTCTTTCTGGTTTTAGTGATTGACTAAAGCACAAAGTTGTGACCTACATAGTCTTGTAATTAAATGAATCACAATTTTGATCAGGATAGTGACTTGTAGAGTCTCTAACACCCACAAGCAGTATGTTTGTGACTATAAAGAAATAAATAGTTTCCTTTTAGTGGCTAAGGTACTGGTGCTTTAAAGTCATGTGCCCATAGAGAAATGGAATGACTAAAACTATTGACTAAATCATTCTGAATGCTGAGTTTAGATCAATGAAATGACTCTTATCACTCTTACATTTCCAGGAATTTAGGCTTCTGCCAAAACGCCATCAATCAGTTACCATATATTAGGTCCAGACTGTGCTTACTCAATTCCTTCTCAATTATCTTTCCAATTACTTCACTTAATTGTTTGAATTTTTTTCAGATTTGAGAAATTTCCACCAGCCACCACATACTCCCTATGACCTGCTACAATTTCTCTTTTCAGATGGCTTAACCATCATAATTTTTAAATTATACTTTCTCATGTTTTTAATACCTAATTTTCTAACACCTAGAGCTTCAGAATCCATTGTTTGAATCAAGCATGGTATTTTTTTAGCTTTTTTTGTTGTTATTACAACAAATGCTTAACATGGCTTTTGTTATTACAAAATAATTATACACAATAATTTTATAATTTCCTCTATTTTTATTTTTCATTGATATATAGATTTACCTATTTTTAATAATTTAACCTGAAATTTTAGAACAAAATTATATTAACCATGTCTTTCAATGAGAGCTAGTGAAACATTCCCTATGTGATATCATTTTGGACTTAAGACAAATGAACTTACAGTTGCTTAAAACTTAACTTGTTGATAAATAGGAGGATACATATATAACTAATTTTCCTTTTTATTGAAACATAAATAATGAAAGACTAGCTTTTTCATGTCATTTGTTGATCTCCTTTCTTAGTTCATTTCCTAGGTTCTAATAAATTGTGAAATAGTTGTGTATTTCTTTGAGTAGAAGTGGTGGTTGAATTCTGGTGATTAACTCAATAGGCTTCCATTATGAATTAGTGTACTAGATAGTCTTGCTATCTTTAAGTAAGTTTTAGGAAGTTCACCAACATATCCAGGAAGAATACCCTAGTGTCCTGTTCCAAAGTTTCTGGATAAATCGAAGTCAGAGACCATATCTTACTCATTTCATCATTATCTAGACCATAGTAGATGCTTTTTGCTAACTTGACCTGAAAGCTGGAACTCCCTTGTCAATCTTCACTGTAAATCCCGTTTACTGGTCTGAAAGATATCTCTAGTTCAGAGCTCTTATAGTGTTGAAGTGACTGCCATACAATAGATTCAGGAAATGATGAAGGCAATTTCACACATTTATGAAGTGTGACTCAAGGTCTCCAGAAATGTCATTGTAACTTATTTCCATATCCATAAAAACACAAGCATTGCCACAATTAAAATAGACTTGAGATATGCAACAGGAGAAACATGAAGAAGAGACAGCCCTGAGTTTTAAACTTAGCTCCAAAATTGTACAAATTATACTTTTCAATCATGACTTCCTGATTGACAAACTGGAAATAATTATATATTATTTTGAAAATTGATTAAGAAACTATATGAATCACCAAGTAGAAGCAGGCAATATTAGTTGTGTCAATTTAAAAAAAATACACAATGTGAGAGAAGAGAGATAAGTTTTATTTTGGGCAAAATCAAGACTGCAGCCCAGGAGACAGCACCTCAGAGAGCTCTGAGAAGCTGCTCCAAAGAGGTAAAGGGGAAAGATATGTGATTCTGGTGAAGAGTTTGGTGATTTTGGCAATCAAGCACATATTTTTCCAGGAGATTTCTATCAGTCTCACGAAATTTTTCCTAGCCATGAGGAGCAGTTATGACCATGAAAGATTTTAGTGCTTTTCTAGATACAAGGAGATACAAGAATTGGGTTCACAAAATCGACTCCTGAAAATATCTATCTGAATTCTTGTTCTGCCAATTTTTCCCCAAGCACAGAGTGCCTCATTTCTGCTCTTCCATCCTAAACTCTTTTTAAAGGGTGTTGAAAATCATCATCTGCAACAACACATTACTTAATCCTTGTAAAGGTACATGGCAAGTGTCGGTGGCAAGTGCCAGTTTGTAGTTGACAGTTGGTTTCCTTCCCCAAGATCGGATTGTCGGCTTCACTCTCTACAATACATTTACTTTCATTTATACTTCCCCTCCTCCATCTCACTATCTATTCTTCTAGAGTCCTATTGTTACTATTTTCCAATTACTTAAGGTTAATAGATAGGGGAATTCGTGTAACTCTATGGCTGATTCACATCAATGTATGACAAAACCCACTGAAAAATAAAAAAATAAATAAATAAAAAAAGCACTTATATTCTCTACCCAGAGTTTCAGTGTTACATTTCTTCATAAATAGGCACAAAAAGTTGACAATTGGCTTCAGTAGGCTTTTAAATTTTTTCAAAAGCTTCTAAAATCCAAAAAAAAAGGCATGTTCACATCTATTGACATTTCTTTGTGTTCAAACCAAGAGGTTAATAAAGATCTAAAAGAAAACAGAAGTGATTTTAAAGTGAATATTGATTCACTCTTCTTTGTATTAAAATTAGCTTTTCTAGCAAGTCACGGTGTGTGTGTGTGTGTGTGTGTGTGTGTGTGTGTGTGTGTGTGTGTATGTGCTCAGTCATGTCTCATTCTTTGCAACCCCATGGACTATGGCCTACCACTCTTCTCTGTCCATGGAATTCTCCAGGCAAGAATACTGGAGTGGGTTGCCATTTGCTACTCCAGAGTGTCTTCCCGACCCAAGGATTGAACCTGAATCTCTTGTACCTCCTGCATTGGCAGGCAGATTCTTTACTACTGCACCATCTGGGAAGCCCAACAAGTCATGGTAGATTTTATAATTCTGAACTATATACTCTTTCTTCCTGTAAGAGGATCTACAGGATCTATGTCTGTTGCCACGGGCATTGCAATGACTCCTAAGGGAGAAATCTATTTCCTCACCTTATTGATGTTTGACCAAGAAATGTGAACAGATATGATGTATAGCTAGTTGTGTTAAAAGCCATTAAATTTTTTGCCAAACATATTTTGCCAGATATGTTTCTCTTTTTTTTTTTCTTTTGCCACTTGAGCTAATAATATATCACAACATTCTCCAGATAGGAGTTGATAAGGCATATTTAGTGTTAAAAAAAGAAATGGAAATCCAGAGCTACAGCTGACCTGTAACCAACATAAAATGTGAACAAAAATTAATTTCTATTGTGATAAACCCCTGGGAAGTTAGAGTTGCTTGATATCACAGAACAACTGACTAATATAGATATTAATATTCAAGGTACTAACATGATAAAGCATGTAATATATATGTCATTGTCTTTGGGGTCATGTTATAGATATAAAGAAAATTAACTTCAGAGAATGGAAAAATAGCAGCTCATATATAAAATGACAAATATTTTTTATAAAAGTGTCACCTGTGATAAATTAGAAGACAGATAATAATCTAATAAACTTGTTTTCAATGAATAAGTAGAAAACAGAATGTCGGATACATGATTTGATTGTTTGGTGCTATAATTTGGCAACGCACTGTAAGAATTAATAAAAACAACAAACAAATGAACAAACAAAAGAAAAGCTGAGTACTTTATAAATAGAAGGCAAAAATAGAAAGATACAATTTTTCCTATTATGAAACTGGCAAACATAAAAATAAATAAATAGGAAATGCTTTGAGCAAGAAGACAATTAAGATTCAGCCTCTATCAAATACCAAATCAAGGACAGGCATGATGACATGTTTTGTTAAAATCCTCTGAATGGATTTAGGTGATTCTTTAATCCTTTAAATTGGATTAAATAGCTCAGGGAAAACAGACTAAGACATTGTTTTCCCAAAAGCCTAATAAATTCAAATTATCTATAAGCCTAATAAAGGGGCCTACTTTGAAAACAATTGTGGGTGTAGCTATTGGCATATAAACTTAATAGAGTGGAATATAGGAACATATTTTCCATGTTCTCTTCAGATGTGTCTAAGGAGAAGTAATTTTCATGGGGCAAGAACTAAAAGCAATGAAGAAAAATTGACTGCAAAGCTCCTCCCAAGAAATAGAACCAGAGTTTAATCAAGAAATAATTCTTATCTAGTGTTTTTCCAGTAGGTTCCAGAATCCCTGTTCTTCAGTGAGTTACTACAGTTTATTCCTTTTCATTCTAACATTTTAGTGTCACTGATTAATCATTGTATGTAAGTGTTTGGAAGACTATGAAACTTGTCTTTAATTCTATTTCTTGAATTTAGAAAAATAAAAGATTGATGTAGATATTCTAAAGTTTTGAGCTTTAATTCTGATGTCATGATTCATTGGGAGTTTTGAATGCTTTCTTGGGAAAGAGTGGGTTTATTTAGATTAAGGAGGAAGGAAAGTGAATTTTTGTGACCAAAATTGCCATCTGTCAGGTTATTGTTCTTTTGCCTTTGCCACGAGAATATCATACTTAAGAACATGTCACAGATAGGACCTATTCCTTTCATCTGAGTACTGAATAAATGTGTATAAAACAGAGCTACAGCTGATCCATAGCTATACATAATGTGAGGGAGAAATAAACATTTGTTATAAGATACAGACTTGGGGGCTCTTTATTATTATAAAAATGATTTCTTTAAAAAGTCCAATGAATGCAGAAATACCTTTAAGCATTTATCAAAAGTATTAGGAAAATGTATGAATGGATAAATAAATGATATGAGAAGGGAGAAAATTTATTTTCACTCAATGGAGAGTAACTGTTTCAAGGGACAGATACACTTAGTTGAATTATACTATCTTGGAGTGAGAGTAGTTGGTGAATATGAGAAAACTCTCTCTTAATTTTCAATCTATTAATGATAATATTATATTGAATTAGCTATGCCTTTGAATACCCACAAATTCACAGTTTTTAGACAGAGATAGTTTCTTGGCCAAAAGATAACTAATATATTGCCTGGCCTACAGACTATGATTTGATCATTTAGAAAATTTGTTCAGCTGTGGTAAGTGTTTAAATGAACCAGCGAAATCATTGCTGTAGGTTTAACTATGATACTGAAGGAGTACTGGTTACCTAGTAGGAAAGAAAAAGTTGAAAGACAGAAAGCAGTAGGTGGAAATCTTGAAGCTATAAAAATCAAGAGGAAGTAAATACTTTGAAAAAAATGGAAGTCAAGAAGATTTATAGATTATTTAAAGATTATAAAGTGAGACAGTTGATTGGTAAGGACAAAAAAATAAAAGATCAATAAAATGTGACTGTTAAAAATGGAAGGGAAATTAGCAAGATAACATAGCAACTAGATCTGTTTTAACCAGTGACCATCTTCAAATTCTCGTCTATTTAAGGCCTGTATTCTGTTCTTCCATGTGTTAGTCACTCAAGAGTGTCTGATTCTTTGCGACCCTGTGGACTGTAGCCTTCCAGGCTTCTCTGTCCATGGAATTCTTTAGGCAAGAATACTGGAGTGAGTTGCCATCTCCTTCTCCAGTTCTTCCATGAGGTCCAGCTGTATGTATTTATCTAAATTTTTGTGAGGCATGACAGTGGGATTAAGATACTTGCTTCTCTTGTTTTCTATGTCTTGAATATAAAGTAATAATAAATAAAAGTAAGTTTCACTTTTTGCAAACGTGTTCAACAAAACTTATAGACTTTATTGTACTCATTGAATCTAGAACATGTTGACAAATATACAGAAATCATATCATATCATCTCTCTGCTTAAAACTCTTTTATTGTTTCTTATCATTCAGAACAAAATTCAAATTCCAATCATGACTTATAAGTATGGCCATACATATAGTGTTCCCAGTATAATCCTGATGTATGCATGTTGCTTCACATAATTGTAATAGCTTTCTCTTTCATTCTCAAAAGTGTTTGGGTTTATATAATGGGTAAGCTCCTTGACATTAGTCTTGTAAACGACCTTTTCTGGGGGGAAACCTTGACATCAAAGAAAAGGCAAAAAGAGCAAAAACAAACAAACAAACAAAAAAGTGGGGCTACATGAAATTAGAAAGCATCTGCAAAGAAAACCATCAATAAAATGAAAAGACAAACTACAGAATGGGAGAAATATTTGTAAAGCACGTATCTGATAAGGAGCTGAGAGAGTTAACTCTTTGGTAGGTAGATAGGGAGTCCAGGGAAAGCGAGGAGGAGGAGAAGGCAAACATTTTTTACATTCCTTCACCTCGTTGCTATGGAAACAATCTATTTTAGCTACAACAAATTTTCTCTAATCCCAGAGCTAATGATTACATAACAAAACAATATATCTTACACGGGAATCTATTTTTCTTCAAAAACCTATGCCTTTGATTATATGGATACAATATATCCTGCCCAGAGACATTTTGCCAGAGACCATTCCCTGTGGTTCATCTTGTTTCAACATTATCTCAAGATGCATGTTGTGGGAGAGGAGCCTGGTAAAAGTTTCATAGCTTTGAGGTATTTCTTTTATCTATGTTTAGCAGTATATAAAAAAGTATATAGTGTCCCACCTAAACTAGTGAGGGTGGGTACTCTTCTACTCTTTTCCAGTGCCTTTTGCTGGAAGTTTTTCTTTAATATTTCACTTTAATAAAATATCTGCTATATAAAGCTCTGTGTGACTGAGGCTGCGTCTTTGGTCCTGGTGTGAATTCTTCTCCTTCAGAGATCATGAATCTGACACCATTCACTCTAAGAGATCAGGGATAATATTCAAAATATAGAAAAACCTCATATAATTCAATATTAAAAACTTACAATCTGATTAAAAAAATGGTCAGAGGAACTAGATAGGCATCCCCCCCAAAAAAAGACATATAGATGGATAACAGACATATAGACATATAAATGGTATGTGAAAAGATGTTCAACATCACTAATCATCAGGGAAATGCAAATCAAAACCACAATGAGGTATCTCCTGAAACCTATTAGAATGTCTGTCATCAAAAAGTCAAGAGACATCAAATGCTGACACCGATATAGAGAAAAGGAAACACTTCTGCACTGTTGATGGGAATATAAATTGGTGCAACCATTATGAAAAACAGTATGTAGGTTCCCAGGAAATTAAGAATAAAACTACCATATGATCCACCACTCAGTCAGTAAAGGATCTTCCTGCAATGCAGGATACCGCAATGCTAGAAACCTAGATTCAATCCTTGGGTTGAGAAGATAGTCTGGAGAAGGAAATGGCAACCCCTCCAATACTCTTGCCTGGGAAATCACATGGAGAGAGGAGCCTGGTGGGCTACAGTCCATGGGGTCACAAGAGTCAAACATGACTTAGTGATTAAACCTCTACCACCACCATGATCCGCCAATCCCACTTTTGCATCTATATTCAAAGGAAATGAAAATAGGATCTTGAGGAGATGTCTTCACATCCATGTTTATTGCAGCATTATTTGTAATTGCCAAGAAATGACAAGCCAAGTGTTTGTTAATGGGTGAATAGAGAGAATTTTGCATATATGTATTAAAATATATATAATTAAATATATGTATAGATAGATAGATAGATAGATAGATAGATAGATAGATAGTTTATTCAGACATGAGAGACAATTCTTGGCATTTGCAACAACATAGATAGACCTTGAGGACACTATGTTAGCAGAAATAAGTTAGAGAATGACAAATATTGCATGACTCCCTGAGTCATACGGCAAATTCCCATTGGCTATCTATTTTACAAATGGTAAAGTAATTTTCAATGTTACTCTCTCCATAAAATCCACCCTCTCCTTCCTCCTCCTCCCTGTGTGCATAAGTCTGTTCTCTATATTTGTGTCTCCATTGCTGCTCTGCAAATAATTTCATCAGTGCTATCTTTCTAAATTCCACATATATGCATTAGTATATAATATTTGTTTTTCTCTTTGACTTACTTCACTTCTGTAAAATAGGCTCTAGGTTCATCCACCTCATTAGAATTGACTCAAATGCGTTCCTTTTTGTGGTTAAGTAATCTTCCATATGCATGTGTATTATTTCTACAATGAGTTTACTAACACTCTTTTGTTTTCTAAAACATTATATATAAAGTTCTTGTTAATTTTACCTTTGCCTTTCTGAAAAATAAAAGATATATGGACAACTCATGCAAACTTGCAGTTATATAAAACACATGTTTACAGCATATGAGTTGATAAAAGAAATATAATACTGGCCTCAGTAGCTGGAGACCCGAGTTCTAATCTCAATTTGGTAAATAATTAGGATTTACAAATCTTATTGATTCACATCATGGTTTTAGGTAAAATGATGAGGTATTAACTGTATCAAAACTTGATACATTTATATATTGCAGGATAATTACCACAATAGCATTAGCTAACACTTCTAACCCATCACATAATTAACATTCATTTTTTGTGGTGAGAACATTTAAGATCAATTCTTAGAAACTTTAGTGTACAGTATTATCAACTATAACCACCACACTATATATAAGCTCTCCAGAACTTATTAATATTATAATTAAAAGTTTGTATATTTTGACTAATATCTCTTCGTTTCCCTCAGTCTCAGCTCTGATAACCACTGCTTTACTCTGTTTCTCTGAATTTGGCTTTTTTAGATTCCTACATATAAGTGGCATTATATAAAGTACATGCATAGTAAATAATCATCGTGGAAAATATGAGACACCAATATTGCATTGTTGGACATTAAATATTTATTTCTAATATTTTTACTATTACAAAAAATGAAATATATCCTGGTAAATAAATCTGCACTGCAATCATTCATTCTTCATGATAAATTCTTATAAATAATCAGGCCTAGAGTTATAAAACTTTAAGTGATTTTGATACATATCAAAGTATATAGCTTCTTGGATTGTATTTGCAATCTGACTCAAAGCAATGGATCTCTTCTTACAATTTGTTTGATCTATTTAGTATCATAATTGAAAAACTGGATCTCTTTCTCTCTCTCTTTTTTTTCCACTATGAAGCAGAGAAGAACATTCTTATGTTAGTTATTAATCCTGTAGGAATTCTTGGAGAGTTTGGGGAAACAAACTCATTTTGATAGATGTTTAATGCTGCAAACACAGCAAAATTAGTTGCATCCTCCTTGCTCATTGTTAACATCTATAAATGTTCCCATTTTGTAAGTACTTATCCTGACTGGAATCAGGCATGATTTGAGCCCTGTATTTTTGTGGGGGGAAAAAAGTTATAGAGGAGCAAACATGGAGGAAGTGAATATCCGTGTTTATCTCTGTATAAATTGTTTTGTTCAAAGAATAATCTTGGGTTTGCTATTTTTTTGTACAATTTTTTCCACAAATAAAGACTGGTGCTAAAAAAAATCACCTCAAATTTCTAATTCCAGACAGAAATGATGGACAAACTTGGTTTGATGCTGTACAATATCACATTGACATATGTTTACTGGGCTCATCTATCTACTGACAGTCAGAAAGACTCTTTTAAAAGAATTTTTTCTTGCAAAAGCAACAGTAACAAAGCTCTATCCTTATGAAACATATTTAGTGGATTATGTTACATGGTAAAAAATATTATCTTAAAAAATATATCAGAAGAAAAAAAAGAGTACTCGCTGGGGGAAGATTATCTCAACTGAAGACTATCTCAACTGGACAAGGAAAACAGGCTGCTTCCAAATAGGAAAAGGAGTACATCAAGGCTGTGTATTGTCACCCTGCTTATTTAACTTATATGCAGAGTACATCATGAGAAACGCTGGACTGGAAGAAGCACAAGCTGGAATCAAGATTGCTGGGAGAAATATCATTAACCTCAGATATGCAGATGACAACACCCTTATGGCAGAAAGTGAAGAGGAACTAAAAAGCCTCTTGATGAAAGTGAAAGAGGAGAGTGAAAAAGTTGGCTTAAAGCTCAACATTCGGAAAACTAAGATCATGACATCTGGTCCCATCACTTCATGGGAAATAGATGGGGAAATAGTGTCGGACTTTATTTTTTGGGGGGCTCCAAAATCACTGCAGATGGTGATTGCAGCCATGAAATTAAAAGACACTTACTCCTTGGAAGGAAAGTTATGACCAACCTAGACAGCATATTAAAAAGCAGAGCCATTACTTTGTCAACAAAAGTCCATCTAGTCAAAGCTATGGTTTTTCCAGTCGTCATGTATGGATGTGAGTTGGACTGTGAAGAAAGCTGAGTACCAAAAAACTGATGCTTTTGAACTGTGGTGTTGGAGAAGACTCTTGAGAGTCCCTTGGACTGCAAGGAGATCCAACCAGTCCATCCTAAAGGAGATCAGTCCTGGGTATTCATTAGAAGGACTGATGCTAAAGCTGAAACTCCAGTACTTTGGCCACTTCATGCAAAGAGTTGACTCACTGGAAAAGACCCTGATGCTGGGAGGGATTGAGGGCAGGAGGAGAAGGGGACGACAGAGGATGAGATGGCTGGAAGGCATCACCGACTCGATGGGCATGATTTTGAGTAAACTCCGGGAGTTGGTGATGGACAGGGAGGCCTGGTGTGCTGCGATTCATAGGGTAATAAAGAGTCGAACACGACTGAGCAACTGAACTGAACTGAACTGAACTGAACATGCCTACTAGTATATAACACTTAAATTGCAATTTACTCCCATCCTTTTAAAGTTTCCTTCTGAATTACTGATTGCTCATAGATTATAGGTCTGATACTGGATGGTTTTAAGTGTTTTCCAACTCTCACTATATTCCCAGGGACAATATCATCTTGCTTCTCATCTTCCTTGTTAATATAGGTAGTGTCTTGATCCTTCTGAGATTCGTAAAAATGGAGACATAGGCTCACACCTAAGGCTGGCTGTTCTTTAGTTAATTTTCTTTGTACTGCACAAAATCTTTCAATCTCTTCCCCTGTTAGATATGGGTCTACCCTTTTCTTCATTCCTCTTCCCTCAGTGGATGTATATTCAGGTGTCAGGTAGCAGACATGATTGTTTTCCATCAATCTTCCACATAAGTCCCAGAAGTTTAGGTCCACCAGTCACAAGTCTCTGTGAGGAGCCATGATCTTAGTGAGAGGACAGAACTTGAATGCCACTGTACTGACATCACCTGAATACTTTCAAAAATAGTGAAAGCTTACAATATGGAGGTGAGTGGGGATTTTTAGAACCTTCAAGAGGGCTACTATCAGATCAAGAAAGCCTACAATACAAACATAGAAATAACCAAAGAAAAATTTAAAAAGGTCTTTTGCTTTTCTGTTGAAGAAATTTTATTACCATCAAGGAAAACAGTATGGATTTGTTTTTCCCATTTATGAGTTCCAAATTCAACTTGATTACACATTAATTAGTAATAGTGATATTCCTCGTGTAAAGCTACACTTTTCATGTATAAATAGATATAAGGAATTAATGCCATTACCCATTACACTCCTAGAAATAACCAAATTTCTCCCAATAATGATCTTTAGGAAAGTCTTATCAGCTTTCACATCTGCCTCTACAGTTTTTCTCAAGCATGACCATTTAAGATTATTTTTAAAGAAGAATTGTATTTTTTATATGTTTTTGGTTAATAATATTTCAACATATCAGAAAACTATTGTGAACACTTTTCCAAAATTTAGTGACATAATTATCATTTTTAAATTAGGACAAAATTAACACATAATAGTTTTATTAGTTTTTTGCATGCTAACTTTATATATACAACATGTAAACTACATACTAATTAAATAGGCTTATATGAGCTAGACTGGAAACTGTTGTGTCATATATAGGTGAGTCTTTTAAAACTATTTTCTATTCAGCATATCATAAAAGTTACCTACAAAAGAAATTTTAAAAAGCCATTTATAAGCTGTTAACTGCATTCATGGAAAAGTTGTATTTGCTTCTTTAGAAAAATAGTACACAACATTCAGTTCAGTCGCTCAGTCATGTCTGACACCTTGCAACCCTGTGGACTGCAACACATCAGGCTTCCCTGTCTATCACCAAGTCTCACAGCTTGCTCAAACTTACGTCCATCCAGTCGGTGATTCCATCCAACCATCTCATCCTCTGTCGTCCTCTTCTCCTCCTGCCTTCAGTCTTTCCCAACATCAGGATCTTTTCCAATAAGTCAGTTCTCATCAGATGGCCAAAGTATTGTAGTTTCAGCTTCAGCATCAGTCTTTCCAATGAGTATTCAGGACTGATTTCCTTTAGGATTAATTGTTTTGAGAAACTAGACTAGTCTAGTCTCTTGAAGAATATGCCTCAATTGTTATATGATGATTATCATTTAACATTTCTTAGTACAAATTAAAGCATGCTTTGATAGCAAAAAAAAATAATTTTTTTTCAATAGACTCATAAAAATTGTTTCCTTTCCACAGTTTACTCTGTCATTTCTTTGACTATGATCATAGATTATATCTTCAAGATAATAGCTTTAGCCTGAGGAAAAAATAATTCTTTCTGGAGATGATTAGATTAAAGCGTCTGCCTGCAATGCGGGAGACCTGGGTTCAATCCCTGGGTCCGAAAGATGCCCTGGAGAAGGAAATGGCAACCCACTCCAGTATTCTTGCCTGGAGAATCCCATAGATGGAGGACCACAAGGGTCGCAAAGAGTCGGACACGGCTGAGTGACTTAACTTTCACTTTCACTGGGCATGAGACTTTGTCTGTCAGATATCAAATCTTTAAGTCTTCTTGGAAAACGTCTGACATTCAATTTAAATTTCTTTGGTATTTATTTCACAGGTGACTCCTGGGGAAATGAAATTAACATTTTAAAATCTACCTGATGAAAGAATTTGCACATAAAGATTTTTTTGTTTGGTGAAATAGAGAAACAACAATGGAAGAGTGCATTTCAGTAGTTGGCATTCAGGAGATATGCATGAGTTACTAAAATGATTTTAGAAGCTATTACTTCAGCGATGCCATAAAGGTGTGTAAAATAGAAATGTGTACAGTATACTGAAATTATTTTCCTCCTTACTTCCAATATAAAGCAGGTAATATATTCATAATGGAGTATTTGTCCTCAGAATGTCATAAAAATGCAAGGTAAGGCTATATTTAGTCTTTTTAAGCCATAAATGGAAATGCAAAGCTTGAGCATTTAGTGAGAATATTGATATATACCATATATTTAAAGATCCAGACAGAGGAAATGAGAGTTGGAGGAAACTATTAGGAAGCTAAGATCAAATAATCTTAATTCATTCTTTAAATATTTAACTTTATAAAGTTAGCTTCTCAATTTGTTTTCTTTTTCCACTAAAGAAAGTCTACAGAAAATTAGCTACTAAAATAATTTTAAAGTCACAGCTAATATGGGCAGTGATGGGCCTCTTTTGGAACATTTGTTCATTGCTCAATGATGTGAGTAGTTCAGGCTGCGTCTAGACTGTGCTTTAAGTTGAATATGCTTCACTCATTTTGGGCTTTGTTCCCTCAGAAACTATAATCTATCACTTGAACCTGTAGCCACTATGATTTGGAGATCTGTTCCCCCATATATTAGGGTTAAAAGGGATCAGCTACTTCTGGTTACACAACAGTGTAGCCTTTGCAAGTCATTCAGTCATATTGTTGAAAAGATGTGAGGTAAACCAAATATATTATTTCCATCCTCCTTCCATTCATATTTTCCTTATTTGGAAACACTTCCAACCTTCACCAATACTTACAATTTTCATTTAGTGTTTTATTCCTTCACCCATGCCTGCCTTAAAATATCTATTAATTAGTTTAAAGCCTATATTTTTTTCCCTGAAATACTATTTAAAAATGGTGAGTCTTCAGATGATGCTCAGGAGGCATTTAATTAGTGTGTGGCATTTAATTACTAATCAAAATAGGATTTATGTGCCACACCTATTGGTTCCTATGGAAAAGGAATTACTTGTTTTAACTTAAATATGTGCTTCTATATAAAGTGGCAACCTGTTTATTATGAATGTTGTCATTAACCAATGTATAAAGTTACTCTTCATTCTCACTCTGTCACACTTGTTTAAAGTTTGCTTGTGTTGTCTTGTTAACACAGCAAAATGTAATGACTTCCTTGTTTAAGGACATCTTTGATTAAACATGGTGAATTATTGGTAAGCTACCTCCATCCTCACCAAATTTCAATGTAGGCATGAATATCAGAGAGATAAGAGTCTGCCTACATTAATATGATTTCTTATCTATGAATAATCTAGTGAGATACAGTGTCATGGTGTTTAGAACAGACTAACCTTGGAAAGTATAAAAATTATATGTTCTAGTAAAATTCACTGCACAGGAGGTAGATTCATGGGTCTTTTTGTTGACCATTTAGTGTTATATCTGAAAATTTGGTCAATTTCATATTAAAATGATAAACAAGGCAATATTTTGAAAAAAATTTACTTTTTTCTTTCGTTTTTCCAAAGGCATTTTTAATTCTAGTCTGCCTAAGGCATCCATTAGTCTAAAGGGAAATTAGGGTTTGCTACCAAAGGAACACAAAGATTAAGACCCAAGTATTGTTCAGCTTTTGACATCAAAAATTAGGTTTTTGCCCCGCCTTCAATCATTAAACTTTTCGCTCACATATTTTTCTAATATTTTGTCTAATTATTTTTTTCTAAAAAAAATTAGGTAATAGTCTATAGCCATCAGTAGTTTGCCAAGTGACTAGCTGCCTCTCTGTCTTCTTCCTAATCTCTGTGGTTGGAGAAGGTACAGGATGGTATGGATTCATTCAAACTTAACTTGTGATGGGCCAGGTTGTATCACTTCACCTTGGGGGTTCGCTGGGCCTTGGCAAGATCCCAACCCACCAAGGGCTACAGTGCTGTCATTTCCTCGCCCATTTTTATGGAAAGGGTCACAAGTAAAGTGACTAGTTTAAGAGAACACACTTTTTTTTTTTTTTTTTTTAGCTTTATCTCAGCAAATACATATATGTGTAGAGCTGGAAGTGATCTTTTCATAGGAAACAGACTAAAACCAAGGAAAGCTGTGATTTTCTGCAGTTTACAGAAGCTTCAGCTTCTGACTCCCAGCCTGGGCTCTTCCATTGTTCCCTCAAAGCACCAGCCAGCTGACTGCTGGTCATTCCTCAGAAAACCATGGACCACCTCCTGGCCCACCCTGGCCTCTACCTCAGCACAGAGAGCAAACAGCCCTGTCGGCTCAGAGAATCTGCCTGGTTTTACCAACTTAACCCAGTGCTCTTCCAAGGATCCACTGCCCCAACACTCAGAAGATGGTTGGCCTAAGTATCCCTGGTAAGGGCTCCAAGTGCCCTGGCCTGGTGGCCAGACAAGAGAGCACCCAAGGCTGGTGGTTTTTCTCCTCAGAGGACTGGTCAGGAAAATCATGTCTCCCTTCTTCACCTGCCATTTTGGGGAATGCCTGCTGGGTATGTGTCCCTGAATTAATTCTGTACCAGATTTTCTATTTAACCTTCTTTCTAACACAGAAGATGCTCTTAAAATCTTTCTGCTTGAGTGGACATCATCATCAGTTTGGTCCATTAATGGATGTACCATCACCACCCCTTTCTGTGAGAACAGAAATCACTCCCATAACGTTAGATGATCTGCCTGTGTGCAGGAACTCATGCACCAAGTTTGTTGGAGAGAAGACACCACAAAAATGGAAGGTTTTCTGAGTGACACGACTGAGTGATTAACACTTTATTAGTGAAGTACTGTGGTTTTTTTTTTTTAATTGAAGCATAATTGATTCACAGTGTTAGTTTCTGATGTAGAGGAAAGTGATTTAGATATGTGTGTGTATATATATATATGTGTGTATATATGTGTGTGTGTGTCTATATGTGTGTATATATATATGTGTGTGTGTATATATATATGTGTGTGTGTGTATGTATGTGTGTGTATATATATATATACACATAGGCGTCCCTCATAGCTCAGTTGGTAAAGAATCTGCCTGTAATGCGGGAGACCCCACTTTGATTCCTGGGTCAGGAAGATCCCCTGAAGAAGGGATAGGCTACCCACTCCAGTATTCTGGCCTGGAGAATTCCATGGACTGTATAGTCCATGGGGTCGGAAAGAGTCAGACACAACTGAGTGACTCTCACTTTCACTTCACTTATATATATATATATATATATATATATATATATATATATGGATTCTCTGGTGGCTCAGATGGTAAAGAATCCACGTGCAATGCAGGACACCTGGGTTTGATCCCTGGATTGAGAAGATCCCCTGGAGGAGGGCATGGCAACCCACTCCAGTATTCTTGCCTGGAGAATCCTGACAGACAGAGGAGCCTGGTAGGCTACAGTCCATTTGGTCGCAAAGAATCAGACACGACTGAGAGACTTATACACACACACACACACACATATTATTTTTCGTATTCTTTTCCATTATAGTTTGTCACAGGATATTGAATATAGTTCCCTGTGCTATACAGTTAAGACCTCGTTGTTTATCCATTTTACATATAACAGTTTGCATCTGCTAACCCCAAACTCCCAATCCACCCCTCATCGCCCCTCTGCCCCTTGGCAAGCACAAATCTGTTCTCTACGTCTGTGAATCTGTTTCTCTTTTGAAGATAAGTTCCTTTGTGTCACATTTTAGATTCCATATATGTGATATTGTATGACATTTTTCTTTCTCTTTCTGACTTATGAGTGAAGTACATGTTGTAGCTCATCTGCCCTGTAAAATGGTGTCAACAATCTTCTCTAATAACATCTTGGAAAGGTCCGTTGGGTTATGAGAGCTGTCAGGCTCACTTTTTAATCATTGGGTTTAATTTAAATGGAATAGACTCTAATGGAATTATTGATTTGAGTAGGTTCTTATTAGCTGGAGCTTGCAGAGACAATGGAAGAGTCTTGAATGATTTAGTTTAGGCTAGATCTATTATTTAAAGAGGTTTGGGGACCATCTCCTTCTCTTTCTCACAACCTCACCTCCTCAGGCAGCCCAACACTGCTTCACTTTCTCCCTTGGGGCTGCTTATTAAATATTCCCAGTTTCCTTTGCCTGAGATTCTCCCATTAGCCCTATCCACCAGTCAGCTCTTATCTAGCATCCCTGCCTCCAGGGGGACAGTATTTTCCTAGGGCCTGTTGCATCTACTTAGTCTTGTGCTGAAGTGCCCCCAAGACTCACAAGCAACTGACCAAATTTGGCTGAGGTAGGATAACTTTGTTTATAACTTTCAGCTGTTCCTGCAGGGGTAAGGCATCCACACCCATTGTGTGGCAAAGTAGTCATTTCTCAAAGGAGGAAAGTGCTATCACTGCTCTCAAGTACCATAGCTTTTCACTTGGCTGGGTTTTCCTTAGGATGGAATATCTTTGAGGCCCTATCCTGGTGACTTGTTAGAGAGAAGGAGATGTGTGTACCCTTAGTGTTTTTGGTGATCTCTAGTGGGGCTAGGAGGTCAACACTAGGACAGTCCTGCTCTGGGAGGGGCTGCTCTGCCCACCTTGGGTAACCCTATTCTTCAGCGTCACTGTTAGAATACAGGACAGTTGACCTGACTTTCCTGACCTTGGCTCCACAAACTTCCACTGACCCATGAGGGCAGATAAAGCAGCCTCTGGAAAAACAGCATGGGAGCTGTGCTGGATCCTTATGGGATGCAGTTTGCAGTCCTGCCCTGCTGACTTATTGCTGTATAACCTGAACGTCCCTTTAAGCCCAGTGTGCTCCTGGGTCTAGCAGGATACACCATAGGGTGCTCATGGTGTCACTCTATTGCAGTCCAGCTCTCTTCCTTCACGGTGGTGTGCACTACAGGTCTGAAGGAAACCTACCTTGCTCCAGTCTACTGCTTCTTGGTGCAGGATAATGTTATTATAACTTCTAACTGGGAAAGTGGTGACATGCACTGGACATAGTCACCAAAGCCATAAGCCCAGGAAGCCTCAGGACACAGCATTTATTGACCCAAAAGTGCACACTTGAGAGTCATGTAAGGGAGGAGGCTGGGTGAAGGGTTCCATTTTATGTTTTATGTTCTTACCTTACTAATAAACAGACCTAATTTAAAATAAAGTATCAGCATTAGAAGACTTCCCAGGTGGTTCAGTGGTAAAGAATCTGCCTGTGATGCAGGAGCCACAGCAGATGTAGGTTCAATCCTTGGGTCAGGAAGGTCCCCTGGAGGCAAAAATGGCAACCCACTCCAGTATATCTTGCCTGTAAAATACAATGGACAGAGAAGCCTGGTGGGCTATAGTCCATGGGATTGCAAAGAGTTGGACATGACTGAGCACACATGCATGCACATCAGCATTAGGATTCTCATTGCAGTTCCTAGAAGGTCCCAGACTCTGGGACTTATAGAGAGCAAGAGGGGGTTGTCTGCCTTGGAAGCTGAGACCAGGTGAGAGGTGCATCTACAGTGAGGTCTGTGGCTGTCTGTGCCACATGAGCACTCCAAGCCAGTGTAATGAGGACAGGAGGGACCACAATGGACAGGAAGATGTATCAGACCAGTCAGGGACCCTCCTGGGCTCCTGTCTCCAACTCTGCACACTCATAGTCACCACCAGCCCTGAACCCAGGGGACTGTGATAAGCAGTGTGGGTCAACTGTCTTGGGTGCCCAGGCCTGGCCAGAGAATAAGAAAACACAGCTAGTGAGTGTAGCCAGGACCCATGGGGCGGTCTTCTGTGTTAGGTGAGAGAACTGATCTCTGAAATTGAGTACTGAAGAATTTGAAAGGTTCTGAAGGTATTTACATGCCCTGTTACTTCCTCTTTGCTTAAAGTTCCCTATATAAGAAACAGATGAAGGGTTGTTTAGCCCCACTCGCCAGAGACCTGCCTGTAGGACTTCATCTCATGGTGCTATCAGCTACCAAGGCTTCCTCAGAGAGGAGTGCCCAAGGAGGCGGCCACCTCTCTATCAGTGCCTGTCTTCTGAGTACCTGGAATGCTGCCTGTATTTTATGCCCAAGACACTGACTCTACTGTATGCACACACATCTTTCTTTCAGAGAAGTTCATCCTGCCTTCTGCCAGGCTACTGGTATTAAGTGTGTTTCAAGAGTCTTGAAACATCTTCTCTATGTGCAGAGTTCTATAAATATGATGTGTTCATATGTTAAAAAAAAACATGATTTTTATAGGGCAAACATATTGATTTGCTACGCATGAAACAGGAGTTTTAAAAAGAAATCCAAAGACTCTGTAATGAATTGGAAAGAATTAGTGATGTGCATTGTATAATGAACTACATTGTTGTTATTTTGTACCATATATGCTTTTCCAGCATCTGCTCAACAACTTATTAATAAAATTAGATGATTTCTTGGGGAAAAAAAAAAGTTTTTGCCTACCCCTGAGTCCTAAAGAATTTCTGAGATATTTTTTCCTAATAATTGTTTATAGTTTTTCTAAAAATTTAAAAATGCATATTTACATTGTCAATGATCAATTTAGAGTAATTTTTTAAATAAGATGTGAGGTATAATTATTATTTTTTTGTCTTTGAATGCTCAATTGCTCCAGCATCATTTTATGGAAAGGAAAAAGAACACTTGATAAATTAGCCCTTATCAAAATTAACAATTTGCTCTAAGATCTTCTCATGAGGATAAGAAAATAAAGCAGATGAGGAGAAAACATACCTAAACCACATATCTAACAAAGGACTAGTATCTCAAATGTATACTGAACTCTCAAAACTCACCAGGAAAAAAATGCAATTAGAAAATAAGCAAAAGACATGAATAGACATTTCACTACAGAGAATATGCAGATTACAGATAAGCTTGTGATGATATTTTCAGCATCATTAACTGTCAGAGAAACGAATACTAAAACCTCAATGAGCTATTACTATACACCTAACAGAATGGCTAAAATTAAAAAAAAAAAAAATTGTGACAACACCAAAAGCTTGGAAGGAGTTGAAGAAACTAGATCACTCATAGCTGGTTCTTAGAATGTAAAATATTGCAACTCTGAAAAAAAGTTGGACAGTTTCTTATAAAACTAAACATGTCACTGCTGTGTGACCAGTGATTGTACTGTTGTCAATTTATTCCAGATAAATGAAAAGTATGTTCACACAGAAATCTATACATTAATATTTAGAGCAAATTTATCTGTAATAGCCCAAAATTAGAAACCACTCAGATACCCTTCAAAAGGACAATACTAGTTAAACACAGCATGGTATAATATGTGCATACAGGAGAAAAATATTCAGCCATAAAAAGAAACAAACTATTGAAATATGTAACAAATTGGATGGATCTCAGGGAAAATGTGTTGTGAATAAAAAGCCAATCCCCAAAGTTTATACAGTGTATGATTTCACTTATATAGCATTCTTAGCATGACAAAATTATAGAAATAGGTGACATTAGTGATTGTCATGAGATAAAGATTGTAGGCTGTAGCAGATAAAAGGTAGATTTTGTTGTCTCTCATGTGGCATAAACAGGACCTATTGTAGTTAAGTGTTTGGATTGAGAATTTGTAAAATGCAATCACTAAAATGGAATCAAAGTAGCTTTGATTACTGGGCAGTCCAGCTGAAAGTCCAAGTAAGCAACTTCATATAAGATAAAATTAGATTGGGTATTTTTGTCATATGATAACCAGTGAGTTGCTGCTCAAGTGAAAAGTATCATTAGATAAGAAAAGAAAATTAATTTATATTTTCTGCATACTTATTCTATATTTTGGGTTACAATTAACTCCCCCAAATCATCTATTCTTAACAGGTTTAGTCTCTATTAAATATTCAATCCAACTTGAATAAATTCAATCTCTTTTAACCAGAGATTTTTCTTAAAATGTCAGCCTACTGATCAAGAAAGTAAAAGAGATTCCCAGATGAAACAACAAAAGAATTTGTTCCATAACTGAATTATTCTACTTTTCATATTAGAAAACATGGCAGTACAGATCTACAATAAAATGATTAAAATATCACAGAGTTAGTAAGGACATGGATGGTCAATTAACACAAGAATTCAAAATAGTTAACTATGGTGCAAAAGTTGTTTAAACTTAGTTAAACTCAAATAATCATGTACAGAAAAAATGAGTTTCTTTTTTTAACCCATTAAATTAAGGATTATCATTTTCTACCATTTTGTCTGAGCTTCAGCCAATAGGCAATCTCATATATCACTGATGGAGTATAAATTGGTACACATTTTTGGAGTACAATTTGTTAGTATTATCAAAATCCCACCAAACGGGATACAGGTAAACTGACAAATACTATTTCTAGAAGTTTACCACTTCCTCAAAAAAAGAAAGATTAACTCCACAAAACATATACATTAGGTCACTCACTGAAACACTATCTAAAATAGAAAAAAACAAAAAGGTTTTAAAAGAGTAAAAATGATCAACAACAGGAGTATGGCTAAATAAACTACAGTGAATACATAAAATTTGATATTCTGGAAGAATTTATGATAGCTTGTCTTTATGTTTATTGACCTAGAAAGAGGTTTAAAAATGTATTTCCAAGTGAGAAAAGCAAATCAATATCTCCCTGTGTGTGTGCGTGTGTGTAGTTATAATTTTAAAAAGCATGTGCATACATGCAAACACACAGATAAAGATACCTTGAAGTATATACACAAAAACACTAATCTCTTGGTGGTAAGATTATAAAGGATGGGACATAGTTGGGAACTCTTCTGTGTTTTTATTTACTTTTTCAACAAATAAGGATTTTTTTTTTAAGAAAAGGAAATTATTTGTGTGTGAAAAAAAGAAAATCAAAAGAGGTTTTAAATGAGATTCTGCTTAAACATGAAGCAGTAGAACAGGTTATTTATAATCTCAAGAGTCTATGATTTGACTGGAGGAACCAAGATGGTGGAGGAGTAGGACGGGGAGACCACATTCTCCCCTCCAAATTCATCGAAAGAACATTTGAATGCTGAGCAAACTTCACAAAACAACTTCTGACCGCTAGCAGAAGACATCAGGCGCCCAGAAAAGCAGCCCATCATCTTCAAAAGGATGTAGGACAAAATATAAAAGATAAAAAGAGTGACAAAAGAGCTAGGGACGGAGACCCATCCCGGGAAGGGAGTCATAATAGAGGAAGTTTCCAAACACCAGGAAACCCTCTTACTGGCGGGTCTGGGGGAAGTTTTAAAATCCCAGAGGGCAACCTAACTGGGAGGAAAAATAAATAAAACCCACAAATTACATGCCTAAAGGCAACTCTCAGCAGAAAAGTACCCCAGATGCCCACATCTGCCACCAGTAAATGGGGACGGAACGGAGAGGAGTGGGCAGCATTGCTTAGAGTAAGGACTGGGCCGGAATGCTCTAAGGGCAATCCGAGGGAGCTAACGTGAGATAATAACTTAAACTGTGGGATAGCAAGAGAGAAAGAGAGAAAATTAACCAGCCTGAACACACTGGCGGCCGTTCGCAGAACAAAGGGACTGAGCAATTCCAGAGAAGAGCTAGCCGGTGGCAGACTGGCCCATCCCCCACAAGAGGCAGGAGGCAGGGGGGAGGGGAAAGGGGCAAACTCAGCCCCAGTGGCGGCACCCCCTACCAAATTGCAAAGAGGCCTCCAGTTTCTAACCAAAGGCTTCTTGAGATTCTGGATGGTCAACATCTGCTGGGAGGGTCGCAGCTAGAGGCCAGCTCCCAAGAATAGACACAAGGCACAAGAACCCGACTGGTGCACGTGGAAGCTGAGGCTGGGACCTCGGAGTGGAGAAGGCACACCGCACCTGGGGAGAGTGCACCCTTCAAGCTCCTGGCTGCCTGAGCTGCTCAGGCCAGGGAAGGCACAAAACGCAGGCCCAACCGAGTGCGCGCTTTTGTGGAATACCCCAAAAACTGGAACCACATGCCACGCAGGGTCTGCTCCATATAGAGCAGCCGGGAGCCTGAGCAGTGTAGACGGGGAAAGCACACACCCATGACTGGGGGCAAACCCAGTGTGGCCGGAACATTGTGAGTGCTCCCCACACACAGTGATATCTGTCTGCAGCGCCCCTCCATCCCCGCAGTACAACTGAAAAAACAAACCAAAACAAGAGACCACATTTTCCCGTCTGTGTCAGGGCGGAAATTAGATACTGCAGATACCAGCCAACAGAAGCCAAATAAACAAAGGGAACCGCTTCAGAAGGGATTGGTGCAACAGATTAAAATCCCTGTAGATAACACCAACTACACTGAAAGGGGCCTATGGATATCGAGAATTGTAAGCTGGAATGAGGAGCTATTTGAAACTGAACTGAACCCTCACTGACAACAGCTCCAGAGAAATTCCTAGATATATTTTTACTTTTTTTTTTAATTAAATTTTTTTCTTTTCTTTTTTTATTCTTTCTCTTTTATTTTATTTTAAAATTCCCTATTACTCCTCCATTACTCCTTAACTTTCATTTTCATTTTCATATATTTTTACTAATTTTTTTAAATTAGGAATTTTTTTTCTTGTTTTATTTTTTTCTCTTATTTACTTTTAAAGTCCTCTATTACTCCTCTATTACTCCTTAATTTTCATTTTCATTTCACTATAAACTTACAAAAAAAAAGAAACCCTATTTTTAAACTGAACTTCATATATATTTCTAAATTTTTTTGTGTTTTTGTTTTAGTTTTTAATATTGTATTTTTAAGAATCTAACCTCTACTCTAGATTTTTAATCTTTGTTTTTCAGTATTTGATATCAATATAGGACAATTAAGAATCCAATATTCAGTACCCATCTTTACTTAGGAGTGTGTTGATTACTCTCTCCCACTTTTGATTCTCCGTTTTCTACCTCAGAACACATCTATTTCCTCCTTTCCCCTTCTCTTCCCAATCCAATTCTGTGAATCTCTGTGGATGTCTGGGCTACAGAGAACACCTTGGGAACAGAGAACTGTGTAGATCTGTCTCTCTCCTCTTGATTTCCCCTTTTTCTCCTCCTGCTCATCTCTATCTCCCTCCTCCCTCTCCTCTCTTTCAGGTAACTCTGTGAACCTCTCTGGGTGTCCCTCACGATGGAGAATCTTTCACCATTAAGCTAGAAGTTTTATTATCAGTGCTGTATAGTTGGAGAAGTCTTGAGACTACTGGGAGAATAAGACTGAAGTCCAGAGGCAGGAGACTTAAGCCCAAAACCTGAGAACGCCAGAAAACTCCTGACTACACGGAATATTAAGTAATAAGAGATCATCCAAAAGCCTCCATACCTACAATGAAACCAACCACCACCTAAGAGCTGATAAGTTCCAGAGCAAGACATACCACGCAAATTCTCCAGCAACTCAGGAACATAGCCCTGAGTGTCAACATGCAGGCTGCCCAAAGTCACACCTAACACATAGATCCATCTCAAAACTCATTACTGGACACTCCATTGCACTCCAGAGAGAAGAAGTACAGTTCCAGGCACTGGAACACCGACGCAAGCTTACCTAACCAGGAAACCTTGACAAACCAATACTCCAAATCCACCCACTGGGTGAAACTGCCCCAATAAAAAGGAACCACAGAACACCAGAATACAGAAAGCCTACTCGATACACAGCAATCTAAACAAGATGGAAAGGCAGAGAAATATCCAACATGTAAAGGAACATGAGAAATGCCCACCAAGTCAAACAAAAGGGAATCTACCTGAAAAATAATTTAGAATAATGATGATAAAAATGATCCAAAATCTTAAAAAAAAAAAAAAAATGATCCAAAATCTTAAAAACAAAATGGAGTTACAGATAAATAGCCTGGAGACAACCATTGAGAAGATGCAAGAAAAGTTTAAAAAGGACCTAGAAAAAATACAAAAGAGTCAATTAAAAATGAATAACGCAATAAATGAAATCAAAAACACTCTGGAGGGAACCAAGAGTAGAATAACGGAGACAGAAGATAGGATAAGCGAGGTTGAATATAAAATGGTGGAAATAAATGAAGCAGAAATGAAAAAAGAAAAAAGAATTAAAAGAAATGAGGACAACCTCATGGACCTCTGGGACAATGTGAAATGCCCCAACATTCGAATCATAGGAGTCCCAGAATAAGAAGACAAAAAGAAAGGCCATGAGAAAATACTCGAGGAGATAATAGTTGAACACTTCCCTAAAATGGGGAAGGAAATAGTTACACAGGTCTAAGAAACTCAGAGTCCCAAACAGGATAAACCCAAGGTGAAACGCCCCAAGACACATATTAATCAAATTAGCAAAGATCAAACACAAAGAACAAATATTAAAAGTAGCAAGGGAGAAACAACAAATAACACACAAAGGGATTCCCATAAGGATAACAGCTGATCTATCAATAAAAACCCTTCAGGCCAGAAGGGAATGGCAGGACATACTTAAAGTTATGAAAAAGAATAACCTACAACCTAGATTACAGTACCCAGCAAGGATCTCATTCAGATATGAAGGAGAATTCAAAAGCTTTACAGACAAGCAAAAACTGATAAAATTCAGCATCACCAAACCAGCTCTTCAACAAATGCTAAAGGATCTTCTCTAGACAGGAAACACGGAAAGGTTGTATAAATGGGAACCTAATACAAAAGTGTAATGGCAACGGGACCATACCTATCAATATGTAACTTAAATGTAAATGGGTTGAATGTCCCAACCAAAAGACAAAAACTGGCTGAATGGATACAAATACAAGACCCCTATATATGCTGTCTACAAGAGCCCCACCTCAAAACAAGGGACACATACAGACTAAAAGTGAAGGGATGAAAAAAATATTTCACGCAAACGGAGACCAAAAGAAAGCAGGAGTTACAATACTCATATCAGATAAAATAGACTTTAAAATAAAGGCTGTTCTTTCAAAACATCCCACCCTCACCTTCTCCCACAGAGTTCAAAAGTCTGTTCTGTACTTCTGCATCTCTTCTTCTGCCCTGCATATAGGGCCATCGTTACCATCTTTCTAAATTCCGTATATATGTGTTAGTATACTGTAATGTTCTTTATCTTTCTGGCTTACTTCACTCTGTATAATAAAAAATTAAAAAAAAAAAATGAACCCAAAACAATATAGTAAATGGTAACAGGGTAGTATTTATCAATACTTACCTTAAATGTAAATGGGCTAAATAAATGCTCCAACCAAAAGACAAAGAAAAAAATAAAATAAAATAAAGTAAAGGCTGTGCACCTGAAGTAATTAGCCTCCAACTAATAAAAATAATTGAAAAAAAAATAAAGGCTGTGAAAAGAGACAAAGAAGGACACTACATAATGATCAAAGAATCAATCCAAGAAGAAGATATAACAATTATAAATATATATGCACCCAACATAGGAGCACCGCAATATGTAAGGCAAACACTAATGAGTATGAAAGAGGAAATTAATAGTAACACAGTAATAGTGGGAGACTTTAATAACAAACTCAAAACTATGGATAGATCAACTAAACAGAAAAGTAACAAGAAAACACAAACTGTAAATGATACAATGGACCAGCTAGAGCTAATTGATATCTATAGGACATTTCACCCCAAAACAATCAACTTCACCTTTTTCTCAAGTACACACGGAACTTTCTCCAGAATAGATCACATCCTGGGCCATATATCTAGTCTTGGTAAATTCAAAAAATTGAAATCATTTCAGTCATCTTTTCTGACCACAGTGCAGTAAGATTAGATCTCAATTACAGGGAAAAAAAATGTTAACAATTCAAACATAGAGACTATATAACACATTTCTGAATAACCAACAAATCATAGAATAAATAAAAAAAAGAAATCAAAATATGCATAGAAAAGAATGAAAATGAAAACACAACAACCCAAAACCTATGGGACACTGTAAAAGCAGTGCTAAGGGGAAGGTTCTTAGAATCACAGGCTTACCTCAAGAAATAAGAAAAAAGTCAAATAAATAACCTAACCCTACACCTAAAGCAACTAGAGAAGGAAGAAATGAAGAACCCCAGGGTTAGTAGAGGGAAAGAAAGCTTAAAAATTAGGGCAGAAATAAATGCAAAGAAACTAATGAGACCATAGCAAAAATCAACAAGGTTAAAAGCTGTTTTTTTTTTTAAATAAACAAAAATGATAAACCACTAGCAAGATTCATCAAGAAACAAAGGGAGAAGAACCAAATTAACAAAATTAGTAACGAAAATGGAGAGATCACAACAGACAACACTGAAATACAAAGGATCATAAGAGACTGCTACCAGCAGCTCTATGCCAATAAAATGGACAACCTGGATGAAATGGACAAATTCTTAGAAAAATACAACTTTCCAAAACTGAACCAGGAAGAAACAGAAGATTTTAACAGACACATCACAAGCAAGGAATTCAAAACTATTATCAGAAACCTTCCAGGAAACAAAAGTCCAGGACCAGATGGCTTCATAGCTGAATTCTAACAAAAACTTAGAGAGGAGCTAACACCTATCTTACTCAAACTCTTCCAGAAAATTGCAGAAGGTAAATTTCCAAACACATTCTATAAGGCCACCATCACCCTAATTCCAAAACCAGACAAAGATGCCACAAAAAAAGAAAACTACAGGCCAATATCACTGATGAACATAGATGCAAAAATCTTTAACAAAATTCTAGCAAACAGAATCCAACAACATATTAAAAGAATCATCATGACCAAGTGGGCTTTATGCCAGGAATGCAAGGATTCTTTAATATCTGCAAATCAATCAATGTAATATACCACATTAAGAAATTGAAAGATAAAAGCAATGTGATTATCTCAATAGATGCAGAAAAAGCCTTTGACAAAATTCAACATCCATTTATGATAAAAACTCTCCAGAAAGCAGGAATATAAGGAACATACCTCAGCATAATAAAATTTATATATGAAAAACCCACAGCAAGCATTACTCTCAATGGTAAAAAATTGAAATCATTTCCCCTAAAATCAGGAACAAGACAAGGATGCCCACTCTCACCACTACTATTCAACATAGCTTTGGAAGTTTTGTCCACAGCAATCAGAGCAGAAAAAGAAGTAAAAGGAATCCAGATAAGAAAAGCAGAAGTGAAACTCTCGCTGTTTGCAGGTGACATGTTCCTCTACATAGAAAACCTTAAAGACTCTACCAGAAAATCAATACAGCTAATCAAAGACTATAGTAAAGTTGCAGGATATAAAAGTAACACACAGAAATCCCTTGCATTCCTATACACTAACAATGAGAAAACAGAAAGAGAAATTAAGGAAACAATACCATTCACCACTGCAACAAAAAGAATAAAATACTTAGGAGTATATCTAGCTAAAGAAACAAAAGACCTATACATAGAAAACTATAAAACACTGATGAAAGAAATCAAAGAGGACACAAACAGATGGAGAAATATACCTTGTTCATGGATTGGAAGAATTAGTATTGTCAAAATGACTATACTACCCAAAGCAATCTATAGATTCGATGCAATTCCTATCAAGATACCAACGGTAGTTTTCACAGAACTAGAACAAATAATTTCACAATTTGCATGGAAATACAAAAAAACCTCGAATAGCCAAAGTGATCTTGAGAAAGA